>NW_026705160.1:600000-900000 GCF_029867415.1 Vicia villosa | reverse complement strand
TAACACATAAATAGATATTCATTAAAACATAAATAAATATTCATTAACACATAAATAAATATTCATTAACATATAAATATACATTCAATGTTTAGTTATTCTTCATCTTTGCTATCCACATCATTCTCTTCATCATTCTCTTCATCATTCTCTTCATCATTATCTTCGTCGTTCTCTTCGTCGTTCTCTTCGTCGTTCTCTTCGTCATTCTCTTCATTGTTGTCATCGGATTCAAACTCTTCATCATTCTCTTCATCCACATTATTTTCAACCAACAATATAGATGCATCGACTTGATGTCCCTCAACAATTGTATCAGACAAACTTGTAATGTTTTCAGCTGCAACCACTTCATTAATTTGATCAACATCATCAACTTGATAGGCAACATCTTCTACTTGATCGCCATTTTCAATATGACCTTGCGGTTTTGTTTTTATTACAACACACCATCCTCTTTTACGTGTCACAAATGAAGGATAAGGTACATAATAAACTTGCCTAACAATATTTGACATTATGAAAGGATCATACTCTTTGTATTTCCGGTTCATTTGAATCTCAACAGTACCGTATGACCTGTCTATTTTTGTGCCTCTACTTGGATCATACCATTCACAATAAAACAAGACAACTTTATTTTCTGAATCCATGTAATGGTATACCAACTCGTAGATATGTTTAATAACTCCATAAAAGTAATTATTGAACAAATTTAACCATAAAAGTAATTATTTTCTGAATCCATGTAATGGTATACCAACTCGTAGATATGTTTAATAACTACACACGTTATATTGAACATATTTAACCATAAAGTAATTAACTTTATAATATATATCTATATTATATTCTTAAAAATGAAAACTTTATAATATATATAACTATTATATTCTTTTTAAAATTATATTAATATTTATAATAATCTATTTTATATATTGTAAAATATTATAATATATATAATAATTTTAATAATAGTTTTAATATATCATATATTAACGTTATTGCTTTTTAAATTTTAATTTATACATTTAATGTAGCGACGTGTTACCCACGTCACAACATTTTTCACGTAACCCAATGTCTGACACCTCATTACTTTATGTTTATAAAGTTATTTTAAATTTAAAAACATGTTGCGACGTGGTTGTCACGTCGCTAGAGGCAATAATTACCCACGTGACTTCCACGTCGCTAATATGTGTCGCTGGGGAGCACTTTTTTGTAGTGTAAACTTTGATGCCATGTTAACAATAAGTTTACCAATTTTTTTTATAAGTTTGAAAGTTATCAAATGTAACACTTCTATTTATTTTCCATTCATATGTGTTACAACAATTCTCTATTTAAATTTAAAAAATAAGTTGTCTTTTTATAGACCGTGCATCAAACAATGGTGTCTTTTGAAGCAAACTGTTACATAATGAATATTACTTATATTTGATAAAAGAGAAATGTTATTTATACATTCAATTTATACACCAATACTTACACCCAACACTATTCACCGTATTTATAGGGTGAATAGTGTTATTTTAATTTTTAAAAAAATATGAACAATGTCGTGAACACTAAAATATTATAATAATAGTTTTTAAATATATAAATTTTTTTAATTTTTTTAGATTAAGAGATACTAATATAAAATTGTGACATTAACCAACATTTTACCGCCTAAGATCAAGTTGTTTTCTTGGAGATTTTTCATTGACCGTCTACCGTCAAAAGATATTTTATTGAAAAAAGGAGTTGCAATTGTTTCAAATCCAGATTGTGAGTTTTGTGGCGTTCATGTAGAATCTTCTTTTCATATTTTTTTCCATTGTCAGGGGGGCGAAATAGATTTGGAATCATATTTTCGTTTGGCTTGGCATTCCGGAGGTGATTAACATCGAGGAGTTTCTTGTTTTTGGGGCTTTACAAGACAAGGTGCTTAATTGCCACCATAAAGTTAAGATCAACGTTGTGTGGTTAACTACGATTTGGTGTCTTTGGATTATGCGGAATGCCATTATTTTCGAGGGGAAGGAGTTTTGTTTCGATGTTGTTTGTTCTAATTTTATTTTCCTTTCTTGGAGATGGTTATCTTGCAGATATCCTAAGTTTAGATCCAATTACTACGATTGGTTTAAACTTCCTTTATCCGATTCAATCATTCTCTAGTGTCTTATGTTTGTAAGGGTTGCACCCCTAGGCGTGCTTTATTAATCAATTGCCTATTAAAAAAAACCAACATTTTACACTTTATTAACCAACTTTATTTTACTACTAAAAGTTATTTTTGATATCTGGTTGTTTATTAACCAACTTCATAGTTTCATTAACCAAAATTTTACACTTCATTAATCAACTTTGTTTTACTAATAACAAATATTTTTAATATCGGGGAGTTTATTAACCAACTTCATCACTTTATCAACCAACTTTTTACTTTGCATTAATCAACTTTGTTTTACTACTAAAATATTTTTAACATATTGACGTTTATTAACCAACTTGATAACTTCATTAACCAATTTATATATTTTATTAACCAACTTTGACACTGTTCATATACTTTTCACTGTTCATAAAATATTTTTTATTAAAAAAATACTGTTCACCGTATAAATACGGTGAACAATGTCAGATGTAACTATTAGTATAAAAATTGAATTATTATTTACCCACCTCCCTATGGGGGTCACCCCCAGTTTACCCCTGCTTCGGAAATGAACTTCCGAAGTAATTTTTTAAAAAAAATTTTCTCAGACTTCGGAAGTTCATCTCCGAAAACACCAAATCGGGGGTGTTTTCGGAGATGAACTTCCGAAAACACCTTTTTTCAGATTTTGGGGGGTTTCAGAAATGAACTTCCGAATTATGCAGAAACTTTGTTTTTTTTTATGATTTTGGAAACAGCCTCGTATTTTTAATTAAAGAAAGACGGCAAATAAAATAAGCGATATATACACAGAAAATACTAATATACTAATATGATAAGAATAGTGATATATACAAACCGATCCGATCCAAATCCAAATAATAATAGTGTACGAAAGATACAATCCGAAAACAAAAAAAATAAACCCGACCACTACTGGGTATGCCTAACCCTCTCACCCTGGGCCCTCCTCTGCCGCCTGTATGCCGCCGCACGGCCCGCATCAGTGACGATCATCTCCATCACGGCGACTGCCTTTGGACCGCCCTGATGAACGACACCTCGATCCAACGCGTCCCGCCCAAGCATCTCTATCTGCTGGCAGATCGGCAGGAGATCAATGGCGTGGTCATCCTCGGCCTGCTGGTTCTCCAATATCTCCTCGTGTGCTGGCCTAGGAGCGCCGGGAGCGTCGGGTGTCAGCAGAGGATGTGACACCCGATAGAACCATGTGACGCACCCCTCCACACTGTGCCAGTCCTGGGTGACCCGCATGCGACGGTACTCCTCCGGTACCACATGATGCTCCCAATCCTCAAACATGGCAGTGAGCTGCACTCTGGTCACTGTGTCGGGAGCAGCCTCAAAGGGCGACCTGGGTATCATCTGCACAAATCCGAACCGCCGCATGCACCGCTCAGGGAGATACCGGACCATGATGGTAGTCCCGCATGCCAACCAGCCAGAATATACAGATATACCGTCAAAGGGGACAATCTGAGTGTAGTCGCTGAACGGCTTCCAGGTGACGTCATCGTGCATCGTGCGGTCCAAGTACCCACGGTATGGTCCCACCGCATTGTTCTCCCTCTAGAGAACGTATCTGGCGGCCCTGGGCATGACGTCAATGTACGCAGGATCGATGTGAAAGCCGTGGATGCGGGAGAAGTAGGAGATGATCCAGCTCTGAAACATAAATAAATACGAAACACAAATACGAAACATAAATAAATACGGAACAATTAAAATGAAACGTACTGTGAGTAGTGTGCAGGATCCGGTCAACTGCCTCGTCCTCCTGTTGGAGGCCTCATTCAGCTTCTGGTATAGGTATGCCAGAGTAGATGCCCCCCAGTTCCACTGGTGAACGGTGGTCAGGTCCATGAAGTAGCGGAGGTAGGTCACGTCGATGTACCTTGCACTCTTGTCCACAAAGACTGCAGCGCCTACCACATGCATGTACCAGCACCGGAGAGCGCAGCCACGGTGATACTGTGTAAATAGCTCGTCACCCGCCTCCTTGGCATCGACCGCCGCGTCCAGGTGGTACTCGAAATAGCGGCTCAGTGTGGTGAACCGGATATGAGGCCCAGATGTCGTAACGCACTCAAAGTCAGCAACTTCGGGCTCCATACCCAAATAAAGCGCCATCCACTCAATGGCTACGACCCTCTGGATCCGGGAGTGGGTCAAAAGTGGCCCCCTGATCGGCAGGTGGAGAAGACACTGCACATCATGCAAGGTGATCCTCATCTCCCCAACCGGCAAGTGGAAAGAAGACGTCTCCTTGTGCCACCGCTCAACAAAAGCCCACTGCATGTCGTGGCTGATGGTGGTGTACCCCGTCATGCAGAGCCCACTGAGCCCTGAACCTCTCACAGCGTCGTTAAACCACTCGGCAGTCGGTTTAAACAGACTGAAAATCTTTCGGGCATGGTTCACCATTTTCAACGGCTCTCTCTCCTGTTACAAAAAAACAAATAAAAAAGTATGTTAAATAGACCGGTTAAATAGACGGTTAAATAGACGGTTAGTAAAATATTGAATTAACGTCTAAATTATAAACGGTTAAATAATGTAGTCAGGCAAATTATAAAAAATACCTTTCCCTCCCAGATCCGCCGAGCGACGTGGTCGCGGTAGGATATCAGCACGGAAGTGTCAATGGGCCCTCCCGGGTAGCTGTCCTCCTGCTCATCCTCCTCCCCGGGTGGAGGGTCAACATCCGGTACCCCCTCCGCCTCGTGGGATGGCACTGCCACGTCCTCCTCCTCCTCCTCTCGCTAGCGGGAAAAAGATACCCGAGCCAGCCTACTCCTAGATCCAGATGAGGAGGTACCCTCGCCCATCTCCACGGGAACTCGCACACGTCGTCCCCGGCCCTGCCCCCGTCCCTGTGTCGACGTTAGCTGCGCCGCCGCCCGCTCGCGTCTAGCCGACGCATTCTGGGTCTCTCTACCCTGACTGATCCGTGCTGGTTGGGTGCCTGACATGTTCCTGTAAACAGTTGAAATCGATTAATATGCGAGACAACAGAAAAAATTTAAAAAAATTGCACTTCTGATACAATTCGGAAGTTCATTTCCGAAACTGGGAATGGAGGTGTTTTCGGAAATGAACTTCCGAAACACCCCTGCGCAGAAGTTCTCTGCAACCTCCAATGGCAGACCCCAAAATCCTAAATCAAACCTATGTCTACACATTCTAAACATCCTAAATATCAGTACAAACCTAACCTAATACATTTTTTGCTATTTGTAAACACCCTAATATAAATTTTAATCATAGATCTTAAAATCAAAATGCTTACCGATTGAATAGATTGGATGACTTTTGAATGTAGTAGAGCAAGTAGATGGAGCCTTTGATGTAGCTTGGAAGTGGTTTGCAGAAAAATCTCTTTGGGGTTGAGTTTAAAAGAAGATTAGGGTAAATGAATTGGGGGAGGAGGGCTGTTTTGCTTAATCTGCAAAACGCGCAGTATTACGGAAATGAACTTTCGAAATGCTGCTTTCGGAAATGAACTTCCGAACTAAGACAATTTTTTCAAAAAAAAAAAACGCTTTCGGAGATGCATCTTTGAAAATAACTTTTTCTTGCATTTCGGAAATGCATTTCCAAAATCAGGGGTAGTTTGGATTTTTCACCAGAGGTGGACTAGAAGGTTGGGAGGTAGCAAAGAAATTTCCTAAAAATTTAGTGTAAGAATACCATCACTCTTGATATTGTACTCTTGAATTCCATCTTAGACAAGGAAAAATACAAGCAACATTTTTTTATAGGTGTATTCTCAAAAACTATGTGCATTAAAGACCGTGTTGGTTAATCCACTATTGTGAACGCTCAATAATTTTTGTCTAGAAAGTCAAAGCAATGCCCCCCCACTTCCACGTTCATGTAGCTAGGCAAGTCTATCAAGAGTCTTCCTCTTTGGAAAAGAAACTAACTTTGAACCAATTTAACTTTGAATGTGTTTCGACTTTAGAGGTTTCAGCACGTTTTATTATTTGAAGAAGATCCAGTTGTTAAAGTTAATTATTAAAAGAGAAAGAAAGAATTGATTGGTTGGCACGAAAGAGACAGCAGTGGTAGATAATCAACGTGGAAAACTCTTCATTCAATTTGTACCATTCAACTAAGATTCCCTCCACAACGATATTGACAAAATTAATCACTTAAACCGTAATCTCATTTAATTTAATTTTATTATTTAAATTATCTCTTATTTTAATTAATTGCATAAAAGAAACAGTAAATTTTATTTATAGTACTTTTTACAACTTAGACATTTCGATTTTTATGTATCATATTTTTTTTTGGTATGAATAAAATTGATTTTGAGTGAATTAATTTTAAATATAAATTTAAGTTGAAAGTGAGTTAAAAATAAAATTATTTATATATAAATAAATTTTTGCAAAAGTAAATTCAATAAGAAAATAGTGTAAAAAATAATATTTAAACTTATCATTATGTAGAATTGATTAAATTTAAACATTCTTAAATCAGTAACTTTTCATTGATATTTGTGTAATTGGTTAATTAATGTTTTTAGTTTTTCAAAGTATATAGCTACAGCCTATATATATATGTGCGGATGTTATGTAATTTTTTTTAATAAGCAATTGATATAAGAAATCGCAATAGGGGGTGCAACCCTTACAATACAGAAAAGTCATAACGAGTTGAAACAACCCAAAGGTATTTTATACCAATCATAAAAATTAGAAAAATACAACGGATTACTATTAGCTAACTAACTCCAAGATAAAAACATAACATTGGAGCACACCACGTCAAAACTATAAGAAGTCATATCAAAGATCATGACATTCTCATAATCCATAAACACCTAGTAGTAGCAATCCAAATGGTATTTATCTTCAACCTAACATTAACATTTTTCACCTTCTCTTAAATGATGCCAAAATCCAAAAACTCCTTAAGAGTGAAAGGAAGGTCGTCCCCCAACCACACAAAAATCCGCCTCCAAATTAACTTCGACACGCAACAAGAAAAGAACAAATGATTCGAAGTCTCCGATTGATTCCTACTTAACTCGCAAAGAAGGTTTGTGGGAATGATATCAACACCTTTTCTAACCAACATATCTTTAGAAGGTAATCTATCAATAAACAATCTCCAATTGAAAATCTGAATTCTAGTTGGAACCATCGTCTTCCACAAAGCATTCAACTTTCTCACCGTCAGAGGCAACCACGCCATCTCTTTAAAACCGAAAACCATAGTTCACACGCTTGCGACCGAGAATTCACCGTCTAAGCTTTGACTCCACACGAAATTATCCCTCTCGTCCCGCACCGGTCTGACCGCACATAGCAGGCAGAAGAGCTGCTGCCACTGTGCCTTGACGGAACCGCTGGCTGTAGAGGAAAAAACACAGTTTTCTACACCATTGATACAGCTAGAATGCCAAAATGTTGCATCATTGTCCCGAGAGAAAGCAGCAAAAACTGTACAAAGTTTGTTGGTAGAGAATTCATATAAATCCGGAAACTGAGAACAAAGGTTTTGATCATCCAACCAATGGCTATACCAAAACAGAATGTGATTACCTTCTTTTAAAAAGCATTGAACACCACTCAAGAAACCTTCATCATTAAAATCCACTTTAACATCATTGGATATAACATCCCTCCACCAAATGGAATCTTTTGGATTAAAAATTACCCCTCTAGACTTTTGCACTTTAAGTTTCGATCCGATGTATCTCAAATCCAAGAAATTACTCCAAATAGCCTTATCCTCCTTTAGGATCCTCCATTTCCACTTAAGAAGAAGCTCTTTATTAATCTCCCTCACATCTCTAATGCCTAAACCTCCTTTATCTCCCAATGAATGCTCCTTTTGCTCACGTTAACACCCCATAAAAATTTTCTTAAGATACTTCTAATCTCTTTTAGGACCACACCTGGCGCTTTGTAGAAAGATAGAGTAAATGAGGGAATAGCGTTTAAGATCACGTTAATGAGCGTCACTCTACCACCAATCGATATATTTCTACCTTTCCAAGAGGAAACTCTACCTTTGATGTTATTAATCACCTTAACCCACACCTTCCTCCTTCTAGGATTCGCACCCACCAAGATTTCTAAGAATAAGAACGAAATATCTCCTTTTTTACAAGCGAGAAAAGAAGTTGCGGAGTTCATAAACCAATCACCAATATTAACACCACAAGCGTAACTTTTGGAGAAATTAGTTTTCAACCGCGAAACAAACTCGAAACCTCTCAACAAAGCTTTCAAACACCAAAGATTATCACTAGACGGTTCGGCTAGAATGATAGTGTCATCCGCGAATTGTAAAATATCCACCTTCTCCTCTACTCCGTAGTTAAAAGGTTTGAAGTCCCCCATAGACACCGATTTTCTAACTAGTGTCGTTAATCCTTCCATAGCTAAGACAAAAAGGAAAGGGAACAAAGAATCCCCTTAAGGCAAACCCTTATGCACCCTAAAATCTCTCGCTGCGCTACCATTCACCAACATGATCATATGACTTGTGAAGACGCAAGCTTAATCAAAATCTTTTTTTCACGTTAATTTTGTTGCCTTATAAATGGACTTATTCACAAGAAAGTGTGGGCCCATGCCCCCAATATTTATTTTAAAATCTAACGGTTCAGATTCATTCTCATGTCTTATAAGTTATTTAAAATTTTTAGTTATTTAAAATAAAAATATTTCATTATGTTGTGTCATATAAGTTATTTAAAATTTTTAGTATAACTTGATAAAACACATTGTCGTTATTAGTTGATAGTGTAAAACTATTTTATACTATTAGCACATACTACTTTTTTCCAAAATTTTATAATACAAATATATTATATATTTTCCCCCACTAATTAATAATTCTGGCCCCGTCCCTTAGATATCATTTTTATAAAAGGATTTTATTCACCACCCGTGTAAGTTCTATATCATGAACAACATTAAGATGCACATTAATTGTACTACTCGTTTGTTGGTTGAGAGAGAGAATATTTTGAATATATTTTGAATATGTTATAGTTTAGTAGAGATCTTTAATTCTAAATTTGGTCGAATTCTTTTTTTCTCATTTTATTCAATACAATTGATATTTATTAAATCAAATCTAATACATCTAAAATTTTGTTATGTAGTTGTTTATTTTTATGAAATCAAACATAGTCAAAATTTATTTCATACCCATATTTTCAAAATATAACTACAAATTCCTATATTCTTATCTTAAAAGGTTAATCAAAATAGTATAAATCGATATTATAGATAGAATATTATTGTAACAGAAGATAACTTGATTCAAAGTAGAAAGTATATCGTTTTGAGGTGCTTTTTCTGCAAATTATGATTCGAAGTAGAAAGTATATCGTTTTGGTAGAAGTAGAAGCTCTCAAATTTAGAATCTGATCATGACTCTCATCATAATAGTTCTTTGGAAAACTTGACACACAAGAACTGATATCAGGTTTCAAAATGGTAATATTTCCTTTGATAGAAACACTCATCATGTTAAACAATGGGTCTATATGGCATCTACTTCGTTCAAAGGGCACATATACTCTTCAATTCACGAGTTCATGATTCTTAAATCTTTCAATATTAAATGTCTATCTCCTCTAGCACCTAGAATCATACAAGTCAATCGGTGTTTTCCTAGTCATAATTGGATCAAATACAACACAGATGGATCTTCGAGAAGAAGTCCTAGAATATCAACTTGTGGTGACTTATTTAGGGATAATTTTAAAATATTATTTAGATATTTCTCAGTTAAGATTGAAATTTCCACCTCCTTTCAAGATGATTTGTATTAGGGGTGTTCATGGTTCATGAACTGCACTGAACCAAACCATATTTATGGTTTGGTTCAATTTTAAATAACCACTTCAACAAAAATCCAGTTAATTACTAAAATGGTTTCAATTCAATTTAAAATCAGTTTAGAACCAGTTTATATTTATAAACTGGTTTATAATTTGAAGTTTTTTAAAACCAATTTATTAATTTCATAAAAAAAATTAAATTTTATATTTTAAAAAATAAAATTTTCAAAAAAAATAAGTTTTTTTATTTTCAAAAAAAAGTTTTCAAAAGAATTATTTGAATTTTTTTTATTTTCAATAAAAAATCCGAAAAAATGTTATTTTCAATTTTTTTTAAGATCTTTGTTATTTTCAGACATGTTCTTTTTTCAGTAATGGCTCTTGTTTTTTATTTGGCATTTTCTCATTACTTTCTTCATTCTTCAAAGACTCGGTGCACATAATGAATACTTCCCTTTAATATGTCCAAATTACCGATATGACGTAATATTGTTTCATTTCTTTTCTTAGACTTTTGTGTACTTCTGTTCATAACTTTCCTTCTGCTAATATTGCGATTCAGATTGAAAGTCTATTGTCACAAAATATCAAACCTTAATTTGCTTTATATCTTAATTTTTTATACTTACTATTTTTTTTTCTGATAGTTATCTAAGAAAATAGTACTCACATAGAATTGATAGCTTGAATGTAATAAGTTGTCACAATTTTTTTTTTGTTTTTAGTGAAAACATATTTTTTATTTAAAACAATTTATTTTTTAACATTTTAGAAAAAAATTATTTTTTTCAAAATTTTATTTTTACTCTTAATTGATTTTTTTAATTTTTTTTATACAAATTAATTATATAATAAAACCAGTTTATAAATTGAAACCTGTTCTGAACCGGTTTTAAACTGAAGTTGAATTGTTTAAATTAAACAGTTCAGTTCATTAACCATTTAAGTGGTTCAGCTTTTTTATGGTGCAATGCAATTCAATTCAAGTATACAATTCAGTTAACCATATTTTTGAACACCCCTAATTTGTATGGAATCATGCTTGCTATTAAATATCCTAACACAATGAATTGGAGAAATCTTTGACTTGAAACCGACTCAATGCTGGTCCATCGTGCATTTTCTTATTTGGATATTGTCCCTTGACATCTTTTAGTTAAATGAAAGAATACTTTGCACACAATACATTTCTTTAAATTCAAGAAATCTCATATTTTGATAGGAGAAAATGCATAGATAGATTAACAATATGTAAGTTTTTTTTGTTAAGTATGACACTTGGAGGGATTTACTTCCTCCTTTTTGAGATTTTAAAATTGTTTTGAGAGAAAGGTCGAGAATATCCAACTATCTTTTTTATAATTTTTTGGATGGATATTATATTTTACGATTCCTCATCCTTTTTGTTTTTCCTTTTGTATTTAATAATTTGTATTTATTTTAAAAAAAATAATTAAAATAGTTTTAAACTTACACAAACACGACTAAATTACTAATTTATTTTTTTATACATAAATAATGTTAAACATATTGGTTTAGAATAATGTCCATATATAAACAACACTTAACAAAAACCTATGTATTTGGGTAGAAACAATTATGTTGAATGAACATATCAACCTCATAACTCTTGAATCCTTACCTGTTGATATACTCTTGAATTAACTTGACCTTATTATCCCTACACTATCTTCACCAGGCTGCATGTCTAAAATTAAAAGACTTCTAATTCTTCCTCCTATAAAAGTGTTAGGAAACCACACAACATTTCCTCTTAGTCAGATTCGTGGAAGAACAACTTAACGCAGAAACACCAAAACTTAATGAAAATGAAATCTATAAATTCATTAACCTCTTCTCACATGAAAATTTCACAACTCAATTATACTAAAAGAATTTATTGATTATGTTCTAATGTTATCACAAATGAAATATACAAGACTTTTGTAGGAATACAGAAAGGTAAATGATTATGATTTAACTTTTGCTTAAATTTCTCATAACCATTCTATTTCATTTTACTATTTATTTTTCTTGTTTCTCCTTCATACTCTCTTTATCTCTCTTTTATTTTGACCAATAATCTCCCACTTGAAGAGTGATTTCAATCGGTCGTCACACCTTGATCAAGCAATAACATTTATCAATCTATTATTCTAGCAGGCCAACTGAAGATGAGCAAACTTCAATTTATCAATTGTCACCATCTTTGTAAACATGTCTGTTAGGTTATTACTTCAGAGAATATTCTTCAACGTTAGTATTGAAGGATAGAAAAACACTTAGAAAGGGGGGTTTGAATAAGTGTAGTTTTAAAACTCTTAAGATAAAAACAGTTTGCACAATGATTTTTATCCTGGTTCGTTGTTAACTAAACTACTCCAGTCCACCCCCTTGGAGTGATTTACCTCACCTGAGGATTTAATCCACTAATCAACCTTGATTACAATGGTTTTCCACTTAGATACCCTCTAAGTCTTCTAGAGTATTCTGATCACAACCTGATCACTCTAGGAACACAATGCTTAGATACCCTCTAAGACTTTCTAGAGAATCCGATCACAACTTGATCTCCTCTAGTTCTTTACAAATGAATGTAAACAAATTCTTACAAGAGTTATACAATGCTTCTTAAAAAGCTATAATCACAACTATGATATTTGTCTAAAGTTTAAGCTTAATCTCACTAAGATATTACAACAGTAATGAAGTGAGGTTGAAGATGAAGTTTGAGAGCTTTTGAATTGAACAGCGTTTCTGTATGTTTGCGCAAAAAGTAGTTTTCAGCTTCTCATCAGAACTTCTATATATAGGCGTTTGAGAAGATGACCGTTGGGAGCATTTAATGTGTTGCGTGATCCGTACAACATTGCATTTAATGTTTCACTCTTTTGTCAACTACCTCGAGCCTTGCTTTTGCTGCTTTTACTGACTTTGCCGTTAATAGCTTCTAACATTCCTTTTGTCAGTCAGCGTAGCCTGCTATCCTGTACTTGCTTCTGATCTGATGTTTGTATAAACAACGTTTGAATTTCATCAGAGTCAAACAGCTTGGTGCAGAGCATCTTCTTGTCTTCTGACCTTGAAGTGTTTCTAGTGTGATACCATGAGAACTTCAGTGCTTCTGCTTCTGATCTCAAGTCCTTTTGATGCTTCAATAGACCATGTTCTGATTCTGCTTGACCATCGTCTGATGTCTTGCCAGAGCATGTTCTGATGTTGCATGCTGAACCTTCTGAGTCAGTGCTTCTTGCGCTGATTTTGTGCATACTCTTTATATGATTCCTGAAATGGAAATTGCAAGGGATTAGAGTACCACATTATCTCATACAAAATTCATATACATTGTTATCATCAAAACTAAGAATATTGATCAGAACAAATCTTGTTCTAACAATCTCCTCCTTTTTGATGATGACAAAAACATATATAATTGATATGAATTTGCAATCAGAATATCAGATGGCTAAAGACAAATACACATTTATAGCAAAAGCATATAAGTATAGTGTGTGAATATGTCTCCCCCTGAGATTAACAATCTCCCCCTGAGATGAATAATCTCCCCCTGAAATAAATGCTGGAAGAAATTTATAAATAAAGGACTTCCCTAGTATTTTCCATTTCAGTTGAGACGTTCACATAAGCCTAGAACTTCAGAACATTCAGAGCTTCTTCTTCTTGCTTCCATAGGACAGCTTCAGAGCTATGAATATCTTCTAGAATCATTGCATGCTTGATTGTATCAGAACATTCTTGAATGTACCAGAGCATCGTCAGAGCATCTCTACATCCTGAAATGTTTCAGAAACAAACTAGACAACAAGAGTCAAGGCATGAATGAATTAGAACATACACTATGTATCAGAGCATATAATATGTATCAGAACACATAAAATGCATCAAAACATAAAATATGTATCAGAGCACATAAAAACATGTATCAGAACATATAAGGGGTAAGAATGTGTTATAGCATATTCTATCACAAGAATATCATAACATTCTTCCTTCTTGCTTCTGATCTTGAAGCTTCACAGCACTCAGCTTGCTTCAATTTCCATGAGCTTGTTTCTATATAGGATTGCTTTTCCCCATGTCTTTGCTTCTCATGTTGAGCTTTTTAGAATGTCTTCAATCCTGCAAAAAACTCAAAGACATAGAACTTGCAAATTCTGTTAGAAATGTGGAGACTTACTCCCAGCAACTGATATAGTTAATCAAATCAATTATCACATTTTCTCCCCCTTTTTGTCATAACATCAAAAAGCACAAAAGATTCAGATGAAAAACAAAACAATATGAGAGAAAAGAAGTTTTCATTGATCATAAGAAGAAATCAGAAGATACAAGAAACAATGCAAGAAAACAGATGCAAGAACAAGAGACAACTAAGACTCAAAAGACTACGACTAGCCTAGCTTAGACATAATCTTGGCCAGAAGGTCGTGAATCCCAGAAGTGCTTTCAGTTTGCTTCTTCATGAAAGTCCTAAACTCTTCATAAGTGTCTTCATGCTTATCCAAGCGAGAAGCTAGGTCAACTTGATTTTGTTGAAGAGCCTCCAAAGTCTTCTCTAGACGAGAGGGTTCACCAGAAGTTTCACCACCAGCATTTAGTGGGATAGCATGTCCAACAGAAGCATCCAAAGTGAGAACATCTTCTTGATTTTCCTCAACAGGAACATTCTCAGCAGGATGATTCTCAGCAGGATGATTCTCAGCATCTTGTTTCTCAGCATCAGCTTCTTCCATAGAAGCATCTTCATCATATTCTGGGGTAGGAAGATCAGAATCTCCATTCTCCAGAGCTTGAAGAATCTCAGCCAGATTCTTTGGAGGAATAGGAGCAGCAGCTACAGGATAGTAGACAACCTCAGGAACAAACATGGTAAAAGCCTGCTCAGAAAAATTCGCCCTAAGCCAGTGGAATAGCCATTGAGACTCTTTAGTCAGAACATGAAACTTAGGCTTCCAAACAAAAATCTCCCTAGAGTGTGCTTCCTGTTCAGCTTCTGAAGCTTCTGCCAGATCATCAACAAAGGGTTTCTCTTCAAAGCAGTACCTTCCTCCGAGACGACTGAACCAGAAGTCTTCATAGGGTCTGAGAATCCCAAGAGGACGTGGAGCTTCAGCTTCACATATCTTCTGAAGTTTCAGAAACTCAGAGTCCATGTTTCTTCTGAACCTTCTCCAGAGAATTCTCAGAGAAGCATCATCCATCCCGACATGATGTGCAGCTCGCAAGTCTCTAAATCTGTCTGGTATCTTAGGTTTAAAATTGCAAAACGTATACCAACAGTGAATTCCCGGGGGGATTTGAGTTTGGTGATGGCAAAGTCTGGTTTCAGAAGGAAGTAGGGTTGAGGTTCTCTATCGAGACAAAGAGATGATTCTGCCTCATTCTCAGAGTCTAACACTACTAGCTCAGGTTCAGGACAAGGCTTGGGTATGTAGTTGCAGTCACGAAGCAATTGCTCATGTGATGCAAAAACTGGAAGGTCAGATAAGGAAGGATTACTTTGTGAGGGGGAAGAAATGGGTTCATAATTAGCATGAGGAGGAGGTTGATTAGTGGAGATATTTGAGTGAGGAGGAAAGAGGGTTTGAAGGGGTTGGATATCAAGAACAAGGGTTTCCAGGGGATGGTCAGAAGCAATGTTGGTTGTGGGTGGAGAGGGAGGAATGAGAACGTTTGTGATAGGTGAAGAAGGAGGGGTAAGAACATTGGTTTGGGGAGAAGAAGGAGGTGTGAGAACATGGGTGAGGTGAGGTGATTCTGTTGGGGCTGTTTCTGGTTGAATTTCTGGTTGGGGGGTAACCAGAACTTCTGTTGGTACAGATTCTGAATTAAAAACAGATACAGAGACAGGTTCAGAAATATTTGTACCTTTGGACATATTCTGAAGAGCTTCAGATTCAGCTTCAAGTCTTCTCTGCTTCTTCTTCTTCTTCTTCTCATACACAGTCTTCGCCTTCCCAAGAGAAATTTCTCTTCTTCTGGCAGTCTCCATTCTCTCTTTCTCTCTATCCACAACTTCTTGACCTTCAACTTCTTGAGTTGCTTCTTCTTCTTGATTTTCTTCTTCTTGCTGATTCACAGCTTCAGGAATCTCTTCTTCCTCTTCCGATTCCACTATTATCAATTTCCTTTTCTTTTTCTTCTTCTTTTCTACTTCCTTTCCATCTTCTCCATTTTTATTCTTCTTCAACTTTCTCTTCTTCTTCTTCTTCCTTCTTTCGGCACCTTCTTGTTCAGTATTTTCATTTTCAACTAGTACTTCCTGATTTTCTTTTGCAATAGCTTCTCTCTCAGCACCATTCTCATCAACTACTACAGCAGCTTCTTCTTGGGTTTCCTTCTCCTAGTTAACAGAAAGACGATCAAACTTGCGCTTTGTCCTTCTTTCTTTTTTGCCAACAACTTCTGGTGCAGCTTCTAAAACATCTTCTGAAACTGCAGGCCTGGAAGTGGAAGCTTTCTTACGACCACCTTTAGCAGGGGCATCTTGAGCACCACCTTCCTTGAGAGTGTTAAGATATTTAGCCTTAACCTCTGGCAGCTCACTTCTGAAAAACGTATCAAACTCAGCAAGAACAGGACTTCTTCTGCTTCTTGCTCCAAGGAGAGGTTGAGGAATAACTCTAACAGCTCGAATAAGATTCATCTTTCTCAAGGTGTGAGCATTCAAGCAGCTTCCTGTATCAGTAATAGGATCCTTGACAATACCTTGAGCTTCCAAGTCTTTAATAATCTTGGTGTGAACCAGAAGATTGGTAATTATTCTTCCAAAAGGAATAATATTTCCTTTCTTCGTTCTGAAGGCATTTCTGGAGTCCCTTACAACATTCCACATATGATTGAAAATTATGTAGATAATATCAACCTTCTTCTGAGTTGCAATGCAGTACAGAATGTATTACTGCTCTTTGTTGACAAAATCTGGAGAATGGGTTGCTTTCCTGTGATAGAAGCACCCTAGAAGAATCTTGGTCCAGACTTTGTAAAGATCTTTCATATCTTTGACACACTTTGTTTTCTTCACATCAGTGTAAAGTTCAGTCAGAACTTCATCCCAATCCACTCTTTGATCAGATTCATAGACACCTTCAGGGTTTCTTAAATCAAACATCATTCTCAGAATGCTCTCAGTGATAACTACCATTCTTCCATGGACAAAAGATATAATAGCCTTAGGAGCAACAACAACATGAACCCAAAATTCCATTACTAGTTCTGGGTAAACCGGTCCACAGAACTCAGAAACCAATGATGTCCACCCTTGAAAGAGCATGTTATCCTTGAGATGAAACTCATGTTCTTCAAGAATGTCGAAATCAACCACCAATTCACAAATCACTTCTAACTCATTCCTAGGAATCGAGCAAGTGATAACAGGAACAATTTATTGTTCTTCTCCTTGTTGAAGTTGCTGAGAAGATGAACCAGCGACTTGTGATGAAGAAGCAGCCATTTTAGCAACACTGAGATTACTGTATTTCTTTCTGGGTTTGTGTTTAGGGTTTGAGAAAATGGCGAACAAGTTGCAGAAATGCATCCAAGAAGAGAGAGAGATAATGGGAGCGAAAAAGAAAAACGTTATGATTTGAAAAGAATATATAGAGGCGGATTTGAAAAAGAAATGTAATTAAATTATGAGAATGAATAGTTACAGAATCAAATGGAATCAAGTGCATTAAATGATGAATGACGTTAGGTGAGAGAACGTGATATTTGAAATGATGCGCACAGTTACCTAGGGCGGCGTCCCATCAGTTACACGCACGCTTTTACCTAAAGAGTGAACACGTGTTCACCATCAGAAAACACTTGATGATAGCTGTTTTACATTGATTCAGGTTCTGATGAAAGATAAAACTTCCCATCTTCTGATTCTGATCATTGATTCTGATTTCCATTCTTTAGAAAAGATCTTGTTCTGATAGGATCATCCTTCTTTCCAAGAATGACATCTTCTGAATGAGCAGAGGCGAGTCTAGAAGATCTTCTGACTGTTGGCTCTTCAGAAATTCTGAGATTCTCTAAAGATGCAGCAACCTGATCTTCTGATCCTTTGCTTCTGAGATCTTCAGCTTCTGAACCTTTGCTTCTTGGTTCTTCAGCTTCTGATATATCAGTATCTAAATCTGCAAAATTCTCAAACTGCTTTGGCTTTTCAAGACCAAGCTTATCATCAAATCTGATATTGATTGATTCTTCTACAACCAATGTTTTAGTGTTGTATACTCTGTAGCCTTTAGAGCGTTCAGAATATCCAAGAAGAAAACACTTTTGTGCCTTAGAATCAAACTTACCAAGATGATCTTTAGTATTCAGAGTAAAACAGACACATCTAAAAGGATGAAAATATGAAATGTTGGGCTTTCTCTTCTTCCACAATTCATAAGGAGTCTTATTAAGAATAGGTCTTATGGAGATTCTATTCTGAATATAGCATGCAGTGTTTATTATTTCTGCCTAGAAATGCTTAGCCATATTGGTTTCATTGATCATGGTTCTGGCCATTTCTTGTAGAGTCCTATTCTTTCGTTCTACAACTCCATTTTGCTGTGGAGTTCTAGGACAAGAGAAATCATGGGCAATACCATTTTCTTTGAAGAACTCCTCAAAGAATCTGTTCTCAAATTCACCACCATGATCACTTCTGACCTTTATGATTTTACACTCCTTCTCAGATTGAATCTGAGTGCAGAATTCAAAAAACACTGAATGAGACTCATCCTTATGTTCTAAGAACTTTACCCATGTCCATCGGCTATAATCATCTACGATGACTAATCCATATTTCTTCCCTCTGAATGATGCTATTTTGACTGGGCCAAACAGATCAATGTGCAGAAGTTCTAGCGGCCTAGAGGAAGAAACAACATTCTTAGACTTGAATGCTGGTTTGGAGAACTTGCCCTTCTGACATGCTTCGCAAAGAGAATCTGATTTGTAT
Organism: Vicia villosa; assembly: GCF_029867415.1. Taxonomy (NCBI): domain Eukaryota; kingdom Viridiplantae; phylum Streptophyta; class Magnoliopsida; order Fabales; family Fabaceae; genus Vicia; species Vicia villosa. The sequence goes on along the minus strand of NW_026705160.1, from coordinate 881,061 downwards.
TTCAGATTAGGGAGTCCTCTGACCAGATTTAGTTTGTTAATCTGAGAAATCTTTCTCAAACTAGCATGGCCTAATCTTCTGTGCCAGACCCATTGCTCTTCACTAACAGACATAAGACAGGTTACCTTCTGATTCTTAAGATCTTGAAGATCAGTCTTATAGATGTTGTTCTTTCTCTTGCTTGTAAATAGGATTGAGCCATCCTTCTGACTTACAGCCTTGCAAGACTTTTGATTAAAGATTATATCATAACCATTGTCACTTAATTGACTTATGGACAACAAGTTATGAGCTAATCCATCTACCAGAAAAACATTAGTTATAGAAGGAGAGTTACCAGAACATATGGTTCCTGAGCCAATTATCTTGCCCTTCTGATCTCCTCCAAACTTAACTTCTCCAACAGATTTAAGCACCAAGTCTTGGAACATCGACCTTCTTCCCGTCATGTGTCGAGAGCACCCAAAGTCCAGGTACCATGACATGCTTTTCTTTGTCTTCTTTGCAGCCAAGGATATCTGCAACGGGAATAATCTTTTCCTTAGGTACCCACATTTTCTGGGGTCCTTTCTTGTTAGTTCTCCTCAAGTTCTGATTGAACTTGGGTTTAGCATTATAGGAAATAGGAGGAACAACATGATATTCCCTATTCTGAGTTACATGATATTTTCTAGGTTGTGTCACATGCTTCTTAGTGTGTGTTATGTGAAAGCTTTTGGCATGTGATGTGAGCCTAATATCATGGGAGTGGCCATACTTGAACTGATCATACAATGGCTTGTATGTGATTTTCATATCATCTACAGGTTCAAGTTTGTATGGGGTATCACCCTCATAGCCAATGCCAATTCTCTTGTTTCCAGAAACAGCATATATCATAGAAGCAAGATGACTTCTGCCAATAATTCTAGATAAGAACTTTCTAAAGCTCAAGTCATATTCTTTCAGAATATTGTTCAGGCTAGGAATGGACTTTTCTGAGTTAGAAGGAGATCCAACATCTTTGGATAATTTTAAGACTTTTTCCTTCAGTTCAGAATTTTCCACTTCCAGCTTCTTAGTTTCAGATTCAAATAGCTTTTTCAGCTTTTTGTATTTGATACTAAGATGAGCCTTGAGTTCCAGAAGTTCTGTTAGACTGGAAACTAACTCTTCTCTAGCTAGTTAAGAAAATACCTCTTCAGAATCTGATTCTGATGTAGATTCTGATCCATCATCAACTGTGGCCATCAGTGCAATGTTTGCCTGCTCGCCTTCAGATTCTGATTCTGATTCTGATGAATCTGAATCATCCCAAGTTGCCATAAGACCTTTCTTCTTATGAAACTTCTTCTTGGGATTCTCCTTCTGAAGCTTTGGACATTCACTCTTGTAGTGACCTGGCTCATTGTACTTGAAACAAGTGACCTTCTTCTTGTCATATCTTCTGCTTCCAGAAGATTCTTCTTTTTCAAGCTTCTTAGAACTTTTGAAGTTCTTGAACTTCCTATGCTTGCTCTTCCAGAGTTGGTTTACCCTTCTGGAGATCATGGACAGTTCATCTTCTTCTTCTTCTGATTCTGATTCTTCAGAATCTTCTTCTTGAGCCTGAAAAGCGTTAGTGCATTTTTTAAAATTAGATTTTAATGCAATAGACTTACCTTTCTTTTGAGGTTCATTAGCATCCAGCTCAATTTCATGACTCCTCAGGGCGCTAATCAATTCTTCAAGAGAAACTTCATTCAGATTCTTGGCAATCTTGAAAGCAGTCACCATAGGACCCCATCTTCTTGGCAAGCTTCTGATGATCTTCTTGACATGATCAGCCTTTGTGTATCCCTTGTCAAGAACTCTTAATCCGGCAGTTAGCGTTTGAAATCTTCAGAACATTTTCTCAATGTTTTCATCATCCTCCATCTTGAAGGCTTCATATTTCTGGATCAAGGCAAGAGCTTTAGTCTCCTTGACTTGGGCATTTCCCTCATGAGTCATTTTCAATGATTCATATATGTCATAGGCAGTTTCCCTGTTAGATATCTTCTCATACTCAGCGTGAGAGATAGCATTCAGCAAAATAGTCCTACACTTGTGATGATTTTTGAATTCTTTCTTTTGATCATCACTCATTTCTTGTCTTGTTAGCTTTACTCCTCTAGCTTTCACTGGATGTTTGTAACCATCCACCAGAAGATCCCATAAGTCACCATCAAGACCAAGAAAGTAACTTTCAAGTTTATCTTTCCAATATTCAAAGTTTTCACCATCGAATAGTGGTGATCTAGTGTAACCATTGTTACCATTTCCATATCCATTGTTTTGCTCAGCAGAGCCAGATGTAGATGTAGGTGTTGGAGTATCAACCATCTTGACTTAGTGTTTTTCTCTTCCTGAATATTTTCTAACACGGTTAAGTGCTTGCACCTAGAACCGGAGCTCTGATGCCAATTGAAGGATAGAAAAACACTTAGAAAGGGGGGTTTGAATGAGTGTAGTTTTAAAACTCTTAAGATAAAAACAGTTTGCACAATGATTTTTTTCCTGGTTCGTTGTTAACTAAACTATTCCAGTCCACCCCCTTGGAGTGATTTACCTCACCTGAGGATTTAATCCACTAATCAACCTTGATTACAATGGTTTTCCACTTAGATACCCTCTAAGTCTTCTAGAGTATTCTGATCACAACCTGATCACTCTAGGAACACAATGCTTAGATACCCTCTAAGACTTTCTAGAGAATCCGATCACAACTTGATCTCCTCTAGTTCTTTACAAGTGAATGTAAACAAATTCTTACAAGAGTTATACAATGCTTCTTAAAAAGCTATAATCACAACTATGATATTTATCTAAAGTTTAAGATTAATCTCACTAAGATATTACAATAGTAATAAAGTGAGGTTGAAGATGAAGTTTGAGAGCTTTTGAATTGAACAGCGTTTCTGTATGTTTGCACAAAAAGTTGTTTTCAGCTTCTCATCAGAACTTCTATTTATAGGCGTTTGAGAAGATGACCGTTGGGAGCATTTAATGCGTTGCGTGATCCGTACAGCATTGCATTTAATGTTTCACTCTTTTGTCAACTACTTCGAGCCTTGCTTTTGCTACTTTTACTGACTTTGCCGTTAATAGCTTCTAACGTTCCTTTTGTCAGTCAGTGTAGCCTGCTATCCTGTACTTGCTTCTGATCTGATGTTTGTATAAACAACGTTTGAATTTCATCAGAGTCAAACAGCTTGGTGCAGAGTATCTTCTTGTCTTCTGACCTTGAAGTGCTTCAAGCGTGATACCATGAGAACATCAGTGCTTCTGCTTCTGATCTCAAGTCCTTTTGATGCTTTAATAGACCATGTTCTGATTCTGCTTGACCATCTTCTGATGTCTTGCCAGAGCATGTTCTGATGTTGCATGCTGAACCTTCTGAGTCAGTGCTTCTTGCGCTGATTTTGTGCATACTCTTTATATGATTCCTGAAATGGAAATTGCAAGGGATTAGAGTACCACATTATCTCATACAAAATTCATATACATTGTTATCATCAAAACTAAGAATATTGATCAGAACAAATCTTGTTCTAACAAGTATCTCATCCTCAAGCATAGTTCTGATGAAGTGATAACGGAGTCAACGTGCTTCGTTCTAGAGTGGAATTCTGAATTCTTAGCCAGATGTATTTCACTCTTACTGTCGCTGTGCAAAACACTCCTCTCTTGGATGAATCCCAACTCTGTCAACAATCCTGGAAGCCATATATATCCAGCCTCTGTAGCGGATAGAGAAGTGATCTTTTGTATCCTCGACATCCAACTAACAATTATAGTACCAACAATAAATATGTAACTGATGGTACTACTCCGGTGATCAACTTCACCAGCAAAGTCCCCATCTTCATAGCCCTGTACTTTTAATTCATCTTTACTAAAGCAAAAACATTTCTCTTAGTGCCTCGTAGATACCTCAAAATCAATTTCACAGCTTCCCAATGAGCTTGACTTGGACTTGACATAAACCTGCTTACAACTCCCACTACATCGCCAATGTCTGGCCTCGTGCATACCATCGCGTACATCAAACTTCCAATGGCTGAATCATACGAAATCTTAGCCATCCATTCTTTTTATTTCTCTGTCTCTGGGGTCTGGTCCTTTGATAAGCGAAAATTCCTAGCTAAAGGTATGCTAACTGGTTTGGCATTGTCCATGTTGAATCTTTGCAAAACACGGTTGATGTTCTCCGCTTGAGATGACTGCAAAATTCCTCTTTGCTTATCTCTCATGATTTGCATTCCAAGAATCTTCTTTGCTGGACCCAAGTCCTTCATGTCAAATTCTTTTGACAATTGCATCTTTAAGTTTCTAATTTCATCAATATTTGGACCTACTACTAACATATCATCGACATTAAGTAACAAAATGATATAAACTGAATAATATCTATTGAAGAAACAACAGTGGTTGACATTGAACTTTTGGAAACCTTCCTTGTGCATGAAGCTTTCAAACTTCCTAAGCCACTGTCTTGGAGCTTATTTTAGACCATACAAGCTCTTATTTAATCTGCACACCATTTTCTGTTTCCCTTTTTTTTTTAAACCTTCTGGTTGATGCATGTAGATCTCCTCATCTAAGTCTCCGTGAAGAAACGCAGTCTTCACATCTAACTACTCTAGGTAGAGCTCTTCACTGGCAACAATACTTAACACAGACCCGATAGTATCGAGCTTCACTACTGGAGAAAATATTCCAATGTACTCAACTCCTTCTTTTTGATGAAATCCTTTGATAACTAGTTTGGCCTTGTATCTATTGGAGCCAACATGGTCCTTCTTCACCCGATACACCCATTTGTTATGAAGTGCTCCCATTAGTATCTCAGCAAGTTCCCATGTTTGATTGGAGATAAAAGACTTCATCTCATCTTTCATAGCAAGTCACCACTTGCTCGCATCTACGGTCTGACATGCTTCTGCATAATCTTCAGGCTCCCCTTCATCTGTCAATAACATGTAATCCATGTATCTCTTGTTAGGAACACGAGTTCTAGAAGATCTTCTCAATACAAGAGTTGGAGTCTGAGGTTCTGATATGTCAGGTTGCTGTTCACCGCCCTGTTCAGTTGTTTCCTTTAGCTGAGGATTATCAACTATAGGACTTTCTGGGACATCGTCCACTTCTGCATATACTGGCCCACTCGAATCATAGTTGCTGGCATATGTATTCTGTTTTGTGGTGTCGTTTTTTTACCCCCCGTTTCATTTGGGAGGACGGTACGCCAGACCCTTCACGCGAAATTTGGAAGGAGAGAGGCGCCCTTGTGGGAGGAATGTTTTTTCAGTTCTTCCTATGATAGCACACGGACTTTTTAATTATCCTATGAGGAGGAAGGGGAAAAAGATCTCAAATAAAACCTAAGAGTTTTCTAGGTGTGGGGATTTCACCTAAACAAATGTTATGGAGTCTGGGAGGTCGGTTATACACAGGGAAGGTTTTAAGCACCCTACATATCCGTAGTACTCTACGGGGACCTTCTCTGTGTCTATGTGTTTGTGTTTGTTGCTTGATTGGGAAAGTTTCTCCTTTGTGTTAGGAGAGAGAATTGAATTGAAAGACAGATGAACTGGCTGTTTTTGGTTTTTTATTAGCTTGCTAAGATTCCTTGTGAATCTCATGCCTACATATCCCTAATGGAAGTCAGAGCTTTTTATAGTTCGAGGAACTAATTAGGGAAATGAATTGATTTTGGGTGCCTTGTTTGAGCTCAAGGTTGAAGTTTGAATTAAATCTCTGTTTGCAGAAAAGAGACGAGTCGTCATCTTAATGAAGAGATATTTCAATTGTTTTACCACAAACATTTTGAAAGTAAATGAAAATGAAGGTTCTTTTGTGATAAGAGAGGGACCTTACTTGTGTGTCTGCAAGTATGCCAGTATCATCTTATATGAAAGAATAATCATAATAAAGGTTTAATTTATGATAAGAGAGGGACCTTACTTGTGTGTGTGCAAGTATGCCAGTATCATCTTATATAAAGTAAAAGATTTCAACCATTAGAGGAAGACAGCAGTCTGGACGTGAAGTCAACAAAGCAGGCAGTTTTGTATCAATCTAAATGGGAAATGTATTTTTTTTATGAAAATGTTTGTTTGTTATGTTTGAATGTGGTATAACAATTGAAAAGTCTATTCATAGAGATGAATCATGTCTCACCTCTGTAAGACAGATTTAGACTTTTTTGACTGGCTTGTACGAGGCCCAAGTTTGATGCTTAAAAGAGTTTTGATTGACCCTGGGAGATGACTCCAGTGGGAATTGACTTTGACTGATGAAATTTGTGTTGTGTGTGAAGCCCAAAATTGTGGCTGACTCTACTGAGAATTAATCTGTTGGGTAGAGATTGATGGATGAAAAATCCAGAACTGAGGTTGACCCTACCGGGGATGTTACTCTGTTAAGGATTTATTGATGGAGGCTGACCCTTTCCAGAGAAGGGTGTACTTCTTATTTAAAGCCCAAGATTAAGGCTGGCATTATTGAGGAAACCAAATGTGACATCTTGACTCTACTAAGAAGAAGACTTACTGGAGATTAAAAATATGGGTGATAGAGACTGTCCATGTCTCTCATTCCAAAAGGTGAACTCAATACTGAGATTGAGACATACTTGGCTTGTTTGAAGCCTGGTTTGAAGAACAGAAGAATCTCACCAGGGAGTAGGCTAAAAGGTGACTAAAGACATGTTCCTATGTTTATAAGAAACCTGATGGGTCCCTGTATACAATCTCAAGAGAAAGCTGTGAGATATGCTTTTAAGAAGCCTGTGGGTCCTTGTATTGTAAGCCCAAGAGGATGCTAACCGAGGGTCATCGATGATCCTTGTTATTATACAAGAGAAAGCTATGTTGCTTTGAACTTAGTTTGGCTCTAAGCAAATGGATAAGAGGTTTCACCGAGAATAATTCCTCTTGGGTGGATGTGCCCTATTTTTGTTCTAAGTATTTTTTTAAGATGTTTCACCGGGAAGACATTCTCAATCCTAGGTCATAGTCCTATAATATATATACAGTTTATTTGTCCTAAGGTTTTTCTCAGACGGAGTTCTAAACAGTGAATATAGAGTTTACATTTGACAGGAATTTAAATGAAAGCTGTAAATTGAAAGATATAAATCCTAACCTGGGTGAAGAGGAAGCCTTTGAAAGATGTATGTACAAAGCCTTACCATTAGCTTGGTTATTTATTGGTAACAATATTAAAAGAAAAAGGGTTTTGGGACTTAGACTCAAGGATAGGCCCATGTGAAATTGATTTGAAATTAAAGTTGTTTTGAAAACAGATTGAGAGTTGATTGAAAACAGTTGAATTATTTATTAAAAACAGTTTTGAAGTTTTGTTTTTGAAAACAGAAGAAGTGAAGATGGACACTAGGTCACATAGGTATATGAAGAGTTTCATCGGGAATAATGCCCTTCAATACCAAAAGAATGTTTTGAAAAACAGATGAGGAGTTTACTGTTTAAAAAGAAATGTTTTGAAAATGAAAAGGAAAAAGGGATGGGACTTAAACTCTATTAGAGGACCAAAAGATTGATTGCGTTTTGAAAACTATAAAAAGTGATGGGTCTTACACTCTTTAATATTCAAGAGGCCCAAAAGATTGATTGCGTTTTGAAAACTGTATTTACAAAAAAAGGTGCTGGATCTTACACTCTTTAATATTCAAGAGGCCCAAAAGATTGATTGAAAATGGACAAGGTTTGATCACAAAATATTCACAAAGTGATTAGGTTTGAAAAATCTAAATAAAACTATATTTTAAAAGTATTAAAAATACTTAAAAATACACCATTTAAACCTAATAAAAATATATCAAATAAATAATATTTTTGTGATTTTTTTAGATATTTATAAAATAGGTATGATAAATGAAAAGTGTGTGAAAAATCAAGTGAAGATGATTAATTTCGATAGGTGAAATGATTAAGTGAAGTTGTGTAAAAAAAGAAGAAAAATAGCATAAATGGTTGGTTTTGCTGGTAGCAAAGTTTGAACCCTCTCCCAGGGGGGCCGGTACAAATCAAGCCAATTGGGCTACATCCCCAGTGCATTAAGGGAATGAAAATCAATTGAGATATGAGAACAAATGGGCTAAAATGCACTTTTGAAAATATTGAAAATAAAAGGTCTGAGGGGGGATCGAACCCCAGACCCGCTGGCAAGAGAGTACTAGAGGCACGCTGGTGACCAAGTGAGCTAACGATAAATTCATGAATAAAACGCATACCACTCAAAATATAATAAACTTGGGCCTGAGAATTTGAAAATGGCGCGCGAACACCATCTTCATCTTCAACCTCTCATCACTCAACCTGGATTTTCTAACTCTCTCAATTCTCAACCAAATCAAATGATTCAAACATCAAACTTGCTCGTTTTTGGACGAGGAACATGATCATGGGCTCAGAAATTATTTATTCTCAGTGTATCTAAAGAATTTCAGTATAAACAAAAAAGAACACATAAACCCTAAATTTAAAATTAAATGATGCAAGCGATGAATAAATGAATGATGATAGAGGGTTTTTGATCCTCTCATGATGCTAAACAAACTGGTATCGAGCTATACTAGAAAGAGTGCATGAATTATAGGGACATAGTCTGAAAACTTACCCCTGAAAATGAAGGTTGATGGCTATGATGGAGAGCTCCCAGCAATGAATGAGTGATTGCAAAAGCTTCCTTGTGCCTCAGTGATGCTATATGGACCTTTATTTCTCTTTGATTCCTTCATGAATTGTTCAGCTCGACCTCACTTATACGAGCTCCAAGGGAGAATGGGGGATGTTGATTCTGCACTTACATAAGTGTTGCATGCATCTGGATAGCTTCACTACACCCCAAGGAACATGTTGATATGTTCAAACTTGATTAACACCCTCTGAATTGCTCTACACGACCTCTCTTGCTTAAGCTCCAAGTTGAAAGTGGATATGGTGATCCTCCACTTTCAGAAATGTTCCAGGTGCTTGGATCACTTCTAATGAACCTCCTTGAGATGTTAGAAGGCTTACTTTCAAAGGAAGAGCTTTGGTTTGAAGAAATCGATTCTTCTTGCCAAGGAACCTAAGAAAGTAATAAGCAAGAGGGAGAGAAGGAGAAAGCAAGAATTGTAATTGCTTTGGTGTGTGTAATACTGATGAGAGCACTTCTATTTATAGGCAAAATGGTCAGAGTAGTTGAGGGAGTGAGCTAGCTTAGTGAAGTCACTTTGAGTTACTTGGCCATGAAGGAATTCAAAGAATATCCAAAATGCAATGATGGATTTTTTGATACCACTCCATAGCCCTCGGTTTTGCTTGATCTTAGGGGACAATTCTGATGCAGAAATGAGCTCCAATTGGTTGGGAAGAGGTTCCTTTGATGATTCACCACTTGGCCATAAATTTCCCAAAAGTAATCATTACATAATCACCAATCCTTATGCAATGATGAAATGATTACATGGCATCTCTACTGATATGTTATGTGTCATGTAGCATCAATTGGTAGAGGTAATTGCACAAAATTGGTAAGGGGAAAAAATTTGGTTATGGCTTAAAACAACTTCAAATGCCTAACTTTGAACATGCATAACTTTCTGCTCAAAATGAATTTGGAGATGGTTGACCATAATTTGGAAATCCCTTGATATGTACTTCAATTCATTAGTTTGGTGCTTCTTCAAAATCATTTGGGAAGTTTGTGAAAATTGGCCCTGAAGTTGGAAGAAAACTAGGGTTCTTCACCATTTTTGATTTGGCAGCAACTTTGGAGCTTCATATCTCTTCAATGGTTGATTTTTTGCAAAATCAAGAGATGTGACAAAGTTGTTTATTGGACAAAGATCTACAACTTTGATGTTGGGAGTTTTCTTCAGTTTTTACTTGAAATTTTGAGATATTCCTTCTCAAAGTTTGAAGAAAATCCTTAAGAAACACTTCAAAAAAATTCTAAGTATGAAAAGTCAAACTTTGACTTTTTTATCCTTAATTTATTTTCTTGATTTTTCTTGGTCAAATGTCTTCACTAATTATATATTGATGATTTTGATTTTCAAAAGTTCATGGTTGACCAAAAATCCAAAAAGTCAAAGGTAATCCTGTACAGTTGACTTTTTCCAAATGAAGTGCAATGTTAGATTTTTGTGATGAGTCAAACCCTCCTCCTTAAATGAATGAAGTGAATGGATTATATTTAAGTATTAGAGGTTTTTGAATCATGGTTTGAGTGGTGGAGCCATGTCTTGATTAAAAGTCAATTGTCCAGATGAATTAGGTCAAAAACCCTAATTGTGGACTAGATGAGATTGATGACTTGTGGATCTTGATTTGAAGTACAAATCCCATTGGATATTGATATAGGGATTATTTGAAAATGATGGGGTCTCTGAGATCAAGTCTTGAAGCTCTGCAAGTATTCCCAAAGGTGATCCCTAATTTCAGTCCTTGATAGGCTCAAAACCCTAGTTTGGTGACCTGGGTAGATCTGAGGCCTGATGCCTGGGGATTGAAGATCATAGTGTTTACGGTGATTTCCGGTAAACAACCGCTAGTCTTCCAAACTATAATAAATATGATTTGGTTACTCGCAGGATCGACTAGATTGATCCTAGGACATAGTCAAAAAGGTTGTTATTCATGATAGTTCGAATTATGTCTATGGTTGGTGTGTCTCGAAATAAGAAATACTTAATCAAGGAAATAAAGATTAGAAATCACCTTGTTATACACGTAAATATAACATCAGCGAAAGGTAAGTTAAAGATAAAACCTAAGACAAAACTATAAAAGTGCAAGAATCTTAAAGTCCAAAAAAGTTAAATGCTTCGAAAATTAGATGACATGAAAATAAAGAGTGCAGGAATATAAATGACATAAAGTAAATGGAATGCAGTAATATCGAAAGATACTTGAATAAAGAAAAATACACATGTATTTAAAATGGTGTTGGTGTCATACATACATTTCTCAGCGAACTCTTTCTCTTAACACTTGATACTTGAGTAATATGTGAGTGATTTGTACAAAATGAACACACGGAATCCTAAAATTAAGACCTTTATTTATACTAGTTTCGACCCTAACGATCCTATACTAATCTAATTCCACGTTGCCCACAGAAAATCCAGGGATGCCATCTATCTTCGTGCGGTTACATAAACTACTTCGAAATTCAAATCATCCCGCCTGAATCTCCCTTCGACGCGTGGGAACATAATTAGAAACAAGAATACGAAAATACGCTAAGCTTCAGTACTTTGCATATTTCGCGAAAACGTTTATGTCCCAAAAGACAATTCCTTGCGAATTTAGCTTCAGTGCTAACTATCTTTGTTCCAACTTAAACATCATTCTCGAAGCATGGCCATCAGTAGCCATTTTTATCTTCAAAGATGATCATTAGTAACCATCTTCCTTTGAATTCCAATTCTTCGAAGGACATTCTTCTAAAACGAAATCTTCAGCTAACAAATTGCCCCCAATAAATGCCTGTTTTGAAAAACAAGAGAAATAGGCGTTTCTTGTTATAATAAGATTTCGTTTTAGAGTTCCGAGACTATTGACTGACGTCACAATCATTTATGACTCTGTTTCCAAAACGTCTTGTCATTTTCAAAGATGTCTACTCATAACTTACATTCCCACGTTCTGGTCTTACTTCATGATCATTACTCCTATATACTAGGAGTAAAGCTAATAACTATTCGACCGCCGTTGGATTAAATAAACGCCTGTCGCGTGTCTCTTGGCTTTTACCCAAAAGATTTGAAAGGGTTTCCGTTAAACCTTTAAATACCTGAACTCCTACCCTCACATAACTTTCACCTCTACTTCCTCATTCTTTCCATAGAAAAGAACGTCTCTGATTACATTCAAACCCATTTCCCAAATCAAACTTACTCATGGCGTCTTCCTCAAACGTTCTTCAACCCGCTTTGAAACTTCAGAAATCTACACAGATGGGGGATCAAGAGTGCATACCAAACCCAAATACTGCAGAAGTGCGCGCCATTTATGCTTCTCAGGTAATCACTCCCTTTGAACTTTCTGGAAAAACTCATGCCTTCATGGGACCTTTACCAGGAGAAAGTAATTCTGCTTTGAATAAATTCTTTCCTGCTTATTATAAAACTAGGCCCTTAGTTAGTAAGAATAAGATAGATGAAGATGGCCGTCCAATCTTAGCAGTGTCGCACGCTCGCGAAAAATGAACAGAGTCGCCGCCAATATATTTATCCCATAAGGGAAAGGAATATCAGAAAACCTAACAAAGGAAGGAACAGGGTCTTGCGACCAGAGAATCTAGGTATGGGAGTCGGTTACGCAAGGGGAAGGTGCTAGCACCCCTCGCGCCCATCGTACTCGATGGTATCCACCTATGTTTGTTTCTATTTAAAGGGTGTGTACTATGTCTATGTCTAAATGCGAAATGAATGCAAAATGTAGGGAAAATAAAGAATTGTACTCGCACGGGCCCTATCCCGCTGCCTACGTATCCTTTTCAGGAATCAGAGTTACCGTAGCTCGGCCAAAGATTTTCTGTTTGTTTTTGTGTTTTTTAATTGGGCGGAGTTAACGTTCGCGCTCTTGCATAAGGGATCGACCTACGATGCGTACGAGCGGAAATAACAGTGCCCTTAGGAAGAAGAAAAAGAGAGATTGGTTGGTGTCTTTTAGGGTAAATGAGTGATGAACAGTTCCCAATACCGGGCCACTCACCACTTTCTCTACTTTGCTTTAGTCTGAACCATTGTTAGGTGTTTTAAAGTGTTTTTGGTTGTGTATTTTTTAAGGGAAATTACTTCACGATTTGAATCACATAAAATGTATAATGATCGAGAAGCAGATTAAGGAATGAATCCTACTCACTTCCATCCCATTATGTAATGTTCGAGAAACAGATTAGAGAATGAATCTCACTCATTTCTCTCCCATTAATTAATGTTTGAGAAACAGATTAGGGAATGAATCCCACTCGTTTCTCTCCCATTAAGTAGTGACCGAGAAACAGATTAGGGAATGAATCCCACTCGTTTCTATGCCACTAAGCGATTGAGAAATAGATTAGGGAATGAATCCCACTCATTTCTCTATCACTTTCTTAATGTGATTCGCATCTTCCGTTTATTAGGTATTTTAAAGAGTTGAAAAAGAAAAAGAATGAAAGAAGGGAACTAATCCTATGTTCTAATCTAAGTGGTTCTAATTCCTATCTATGTACAAGAGGAAACTAAAATGGTACAAACGAAATAGGCCTAAAATAAGGCCAAAGATACAAGCGATAAAATCATACAAGAGTCATACAAAAATAACATGGAACTAGCACAAAAAACAATTCAAGCATTAATGCGAAATTAAACTAAGACTACTATTTTTATGAGTTTCTTAATGAAGAAAACTAAATGTCAAAATTAACCTAAAAAGTCTACTATTTCATGAGCTTTTTTTTTATGAGAAAATTCTAAGACTAAAATTAAACCCAAAAGCGATCTAAACAATCTAACAAGTAAATTTTTATTGGTTTTGTTGTCTTTTAATATCTAAAAACCTATAAAAAAAATCTAAAAAAGGAGATCAAAATCTAATATTTTTTTGTATGGAGTCAGGGGGTTGAAAGTTGAATACAAGGGTGTAGGCAAGCAAAACGCAGGCCCAAGGGATTAAGGCCCAAAATTGTTTTTGTTGTAGTTTTAGTGTGAACAGATGGGGGTGTATGGGCTTAGTGGGGGTGATGCAACAGTAAATCGTGGCCCAATGGAGTTTTCAGATTTGTTTTGTTCAGTAAAACAAGTAAATGAAAATTAAAATAAAATAAATAAAAAAATAGAAAAAGGGAAATTGAAATAGGATTAGGGTTACTTGAGAGTGACGATCCCAATTCTCTAAGTTTCTTCTCCTTCACAAAACGCGACGGCGGCGAAGATCTCTTCCTCTCCGATCAAGGTCTCGAGTCACCGCCATGAGAACGGAACGACTTCACCCCCTCGTCTCTTTCTGTCCGCTCGTCTCTCTTCTGTTCTCTCGTCGACTTCATCTCCGATGCCTCCCGCTCTCTCCCGCGTTCAACCTTTCTTCGATTCTGATTTCATCTCATCTTGCTCCAATACTCTCGATTCCGTCTTAAGCTTCGTTCGAATTTCTCTCTGTCGATGATGATGTTGCGATTGTTATGATGATGGAAGTTGAGCGTTGTTGTGTTGGCGATGTGATGATGATTGATGTGTTGTTTGCAGATTTACAGTTGAAACGTGAGGATAAGGTTGTGGTTACGCGAGCTCTGATGAAGATTGAGGCGTGGAGATTAACGAGGAAGTGCTGAAGCTCCCTTGTTCATTCTTACCGATTAATGAGAAACGAAGTTGACGATTCTATATACATGAAGAAAACGATTGTGTGGATGAAGGTTGATGGTGTCGCTCCTTGAGGACGATGAGAGAAAGATGAAGATTGAAGATGGTGTTGAATCGGATCCAGAGTTTGTTACAAGGTGAGTTTCCTTTTTTGTGAATTCTCTTCTTTTCTGTTACGCTCTTCTCTTCTGTTATGCTGCTATGCCGAGTTTGAATTGTTTTTGTGCGATGAAGATTGGTGGATGATGAATGGCTGAAGAAGATGAATGATGAAGGTGAGGTATGAAGAATGCGACTGGGGATTTGAAGAATGAATCGAGAGATTGTGAAGACTGATGAATGTGGAAAAAAATGGAGGAGCTTCTGAATTGGGTTCTGCTTTGGATTTATAGAGGTGAAAGGAAGAGAGTCGAGGTTAGTTCTGCATTCTGATTTTTCTGTTAACTGCTTTTCCCTGCTAGTTCTCCTCTCCTCCCCTTTTCTGTTAGTTGGCAGTTATATGAATCTGTTAGGTTATGGTTAGTAAGTGGTTAGGATTCTGTTTTGTTAGTTACAAATTCTGTTGGGGTTAGTTATGACATAGTTAGAAAACAGTTAGGAAACTGAAGGTTAGAATTGGGATAGATGGCCTTATTTTGACTCTGTTTTTTTGAAGTTGCTGCAGGGCTTTTTCTTTGTATTGCAGGGCTGCTGTATGTGAATCTTGATGTGCATAATGCTGGGTTTACATGTATGGATGAATGGTGTTATGGTATGAGCTGTGGCAGTTAGTAAATTTGCTAACTTGTTAGCTGAATGTTAGTACTAACTGATTGTGGTGTTATGCTAATTTGCCTAAAATTGTGTTAGTAAAAAAATGTGAAATTTGAATGTTAACGTTTGTTTGAAAAACTGTTAGCGACTAGAAATTAGGAGACCCGGATGTTAGTAGGTGCTGAATAGTTATGTTAGGATTTTGAATGATGTGTATTTGGTTTTGAATTGGCAGGTGCAGAGCTGCTTGTGGAAAACTTCTGATGTGGCCGCGGTTCGATGTATGATGCAGGTGGTTTTGAAGAAATATGTTAGAAGGATTAGTTCCAGATTAAAGACCGAGATCGAGATTGTTACGAGGTAAATGAGATTCTCTTCTTCCTTTCCGGATTTTTCTGTTACGACTACTCCGTTATCTCAATTCTGGACTGTTGCACAGTTGTTTGGTATTAATGTGTGTTGCTGTTTGATATGTAGGTTGCAGCAGGTTTGGAAGATTGTGGACAGTTTGGATTATCTTCGAAATGTCGGTTTGAACTGTGAATGAAATTGCAGGGCTGCCATGTATGATAGCATGTGGTTCATGTTGAATTTGGGTTGGATTTTCTTTGAATGTGTAGGAGCTGCTCACTTGTGTAACGGAGAAATTGAGGAGACGAACTGAGGCAAGCTTTGGCGAGGGACACAACTTTGGCTTATGTCCACTAGAATTAGCAAATCGTCTAGAATTCGAAATAGGGCCCGAATGTAATAAAACCTTTGGTATTTTGTAACACTTGTAAGAACCTGTCCATAACCCGTGTCTTTGTAAATTGGATGCTTCAAGACCATGTAAGGAGTGTATGGCTTTTTGTAATGAAGTGTTTGATTGTGATTTGAAATGGATGTAACTTGTAATAGACTATCTTATACGGATGGTAGTTTGGTATGTAATTCTTTTTTGATGAGGGATTTTGAAATGAATGGATATTTGAATTTATGCTTGCAACTTTGAATAAAATTTTCTTATGAGTGAATTGTGAATGATTCTCGAGCGGATATTGAACGATGACTTGAGTCTTGTATGAACACTCACCTTGAACTCATAATTACGTCCCGCTTTGCCATTAGTCTTCCAACAGGTCCACATGCACTAAAACTTGCAACACGAGCCAATTAATGAATACTTTATGCATACCATGAAAGAACTTGAACATAGCCAATCTTAAATCAACTCTTTGAACCACAAGTAGCCTAATTGATTAAATGAAGTATTTCGAGTTGACAAAGTCGAATCCTCAATACAACTCCAGAATGTATCATGTCTTGATTGAAATGTCTCCTTTAACAAACGACTTTAATATGACACCCTGAGGAATCCTCTGATGAAGATAAGAATTGAAGCATAGGAGAACGTTTAACATGAAATTCAATTGTCCTTTGCTGATGGACTTTAACAAACTCGAACACCGCGAATAAGAAACCCTAACTCAACGATCCTCGGTCAAACTTCTGATGGATGCACACCTTGTAACTTGGTGAAGAAGAAATCTATGAATCAACCCTAATACGTATTTCAATACATACAGGGAAACCAGTTGAGATAAGCTTATCTGAAGTAGAAACCCAAAACTTTCAAACCTTGATCCCAAAGCCAAGTTATTGATCAATGAATGCATGAGTTATGTTAATGACCTAATGAGAGGTATGTACATGAGACTATGAAATGCATAAGCCTAAACCAGATAAAAGTTAAAGGGTAGGACAAATTTGGGGTATGACAGTTGCCCCTATTTAATCGTCTTATACTCGAAGGTGAGATTGGCGCTAGCCTTTCGAGCATTCGAGGTAGAAGAAGATTAAATATCAAAGTACCAGAAATTTGTCCTAAAGAGAAGATGGTGCGAGTGTTATCTTATTTTTGTTTTGATATCTGCTGGGGAAAGAGAATTTTTTGGTTTTTTTCTGGTGGAAGAATTTACAATGAGTAATGGATTTGAATGGTGGTAGCTTGTAACGTAGCCAAGGTGCCAATACAAGGTTCTCAATGGAAATGATTGTTGTATGAAACTGTGATTGGAAAAGAAATGGATTTGATAGAAAGATAAAGTAACATAGACAAATGTTTGAAGAGAGATACAGACGAGTATCGAAGGAAAATACAAACGAGTACCAACAGAACGACACATACGAGCATCAAAAAAAAAAGATACATACGAGTATCGAAAGAACCACACAGACGAGCATCAAAAGAAGATACAGACGAGTATCGAAAGAATGACACAGACGAGCATCAAAAGAAGATACAGACGAGTATCGAAAGAATGACACATACGAGCATCAAAAGGAGAGATACAGACGAGTATCGAAAGAATGACACATACGAGCATCAAAAGGAGAGATACAGACGAGTATCGAAAGAATGACACATACGAGCATCAAAAGGAGAGATACAGACGAGTATCGAAAGAATGACACATACGAGCATCAAAAGGAGAGATACAGACGAGTATCGAAAGAATGACACATACGAGCATCAAAAGGAGATACAGACGAGTATCGAAAGAAAAGACACATACGAGCATCAAAAGAGATACATACGAGTATCAAAAGAATTACACAGACGAGCATCAAAAGATGATACAGACGAGTATCGAAAGAACGACACATACGAGCATCAAAAGGAGATACAGACGAGTATCGAAAGAATGACACATACGGGCATCAAAAGGGATACAGACGAGTATCGAAAGAATGACACATACGAGCATCAAAAGGAGAGATACAGACGAGTATCGAAAGAATGACACATACGAGCATCAAAAGGAGATACAGACGAGTATCGAAAGAAAAGACACATACGAGCATCAAAAGAGATACATACGAGTATCGAAAGAATGACACAGACGAGCATCAAAAGATGATACAGACGAGTATCGAAAGAACGACACATACGAGCATCAAAAGGAGATACAGACGAGTATCGAAAGAATGACACATACGGGCATCAAAAGGGATACAGACGAGTATCGAAAGAATGACACATACGAGCATCAAAAGGGATACAGGCGAGTATCGAAAGAATGACACATACGAGCATCAGAAGGAGATACAGACGAGTATCGAAAGAATGACACATACGAGCATCAAAAGGAGATACAGACGAGTATCGAAAGAATGACACATACGAGCATCAAAAGGAGATACAGACGAGTATCGAAAGAATGACACATACGAGCATCAGAAGGAGATACAGACGAGTATCGAAAGAATGACACAGACGAGCATCAAAAGAAGATACAGACGAGTATCGAAAGAATGACACAGACGAGCATCGAAAGAATGACACAGACGAGCATCAAAAGAAGATACAGACGAGTACCAAAGGGATGACACATACGAGCATCAAAAGAAGATACAGACGAGTATCGAAAGAATGACACAGACGAGTGTTTGAGAAGCTTGGTAGATGGACCTACTGGGGATTGGAATTTAGTTTTGAAAATGGTGTGCCTGGACGAGAGGCAGGGGATGCACAACACAGGGGTTGGATCTGAAAAAAATTTCCCGTACGAGGGGGGGAATCACGGAGGCTAGGGACGACTAGGCTCGACAATAAGATGACAGTAACCATGGGGGTTATGGGGATATTGATGCTTACGAAGCATAAGAATTACATTAATCCCTCAGGCCAAAGGCGGGGTGTAACTCTTCAAGAGTGGCAATCGTTTGAATCGCCACACACCAAGTATGATTATTCAAACGATTGAAAAATGAGATGGGTTGAATGCCCATCCTCATTCGCACTCTAATCTTCGCGCGGCACACGGGAAATAACCTCGGAGACAACAATTCTGAAGAAGAAAGACATTGCACCCGATCCATATTGGGGAGACTTCTTTTGGGGTTGAGGACACCGGGTATTGGCACCATGGCTGGAGGAGATTTGTAATGGAGTAGCAGATATCAAGTGAAGTTTATACAGATGACAACTTCTGTGGGGATGCGCCATTGGCTTGATTTAGCATTGATTTGTATTATCTGGCTTATGCTTTGTATGCATGTTTGAATTTTCTATGGCGTAATGATCCGCTTTGACGGATATGCTACGCTTTTGAGGATGCAATGTTATATGCAGTGGATACTATATGCAGAGTGCCAAATAAAGGCATTAGTGAGGTAAACACCAGGGAGAATCCCCTTAGTGTTAAGGACCATGTGGAGGTGCCAATAGATATTGGACTTTGATTTGTAAGATGTACCTTCTTTGACTTGAAGAATAATTTCTGACTTCTCACCATGTGCCACTGCTTGGAGGATTTTCAGCTTGAGGAGATTCCCTCGATTCACCATGTTAGGGATGAGAAATCCAGGTAACGAGCCTTGGTTAGGGAAGTAGGACAACTCCTAGGAGAAATAAACTCCTGTGCTTGGGGAATGGATCAAACTCTCAGGAGAAATAAACTCCTACGCTTGGGAGAGACCTAGTTTCCAGGAGAAATAAACTCCTATGGTTGGGGAGAGACAAGATAACTCAAAAGTTTGTGCCCCAAGCTTCGTGACTTATGGAGGAATTTGCCCCAATGGATCTTTGGAGAGATTTGTCGAATCTCGACGTAACTGCCCCAGATTGGTTGAACTTCATGAGAGATTCCTCGACTTGATTGCCCCAGATTGGAGGAAGCTTGAAGATATTTATTGACGTGATTGCCCTAGATTGCACATTTGAGAGGTCAAACCTCGATTCAATTGCCCCTGATTAGGTACGTCTTACTAGAATCCTCAAGCTTTCTTTGTTTCGAAGACAAACAAACATGGAAACAACTTTACCACGCTCAACGGAGTCTTCAAACTCTTCCCTTCAAGGTAATCAGGGAAAGCATTAACTGTTCATGCCCAACGGAGTTCTTTGGATGACTTGCCCCTTGATGGTCAACATTTGAGATGATTAGCTTTTCCTCCTCGGGGTTCTCAAGTCTCTTTTACTTTGACATGGTCGAGTTACTTACTGATTCTCATCATGGTAATTTCCTTGATGTTAAGCACATATTTTGTATGCAAAAGAATGTTAATTCTAAGAATGATGATTCTAATGCAAAGCCTATGTTAGTCTTGAAGTTTAAAGAAACTTTTTATGAAATGAGGTTGCGACCTCTTGTGACCGAATCACTAGTTGACACAACCTCGATTTTTGCATATGGAAGATAAAGCAAACGTACGATACCAACATGGATATGAGTCTCGCTTCATTGGGAGTCAGTTAAACACTATCTCATCGGGGTGTGATTTCGAAATAAACCCTACTTCAATTAGGACTTTTAAGGGTTGTAATTTGGCCGGGTTCACGTTTTTTAGAAAACAAAGGATTTTTAGGCTCAAAACTATTTGTACCCACCCCCTTCGTGATGTTCTTCATTCCTATGTTCAGTTAACTCGACACGAGTGTTCATCCCTCATAAGGAATTTGAAATGGTTGAGGAGTCAATGAGGTTCTTTGGACATGGCGGTCGCTCACCTTTTATTCTTCTGATTCATTGTCACACGACTTTGTTCTTGTTTGGCAATTTCATCGTCTTCTTTTTTTTTTATGCTTCTTTTGCCATTTTTCTTTTCATCCTTTTTTATTTTCATTATTTTTTCGCCATTTTTTTTTTTGCTATTTTTTGAACAAGTCGTGTGACCTCGCATTATCTTTGATTCGTTGGAGGTGATTGCGACTGCCTCTTTCTTTGATTTGATGAAGGATTACCATTGTGGTATCGTCATCTCTTGGTCTCTTGATGGAATGAGGATAATCATTACGGTTTTGATATTCCTCAACCTTTGGAAAGATAACCATTGTTGTATCCTTAGATGCACACCCTTTTGGTGAGTTTTGAACACTCAATCAAGTTAAATGAACGCTACCCTGCCCCAAGGTTAAAATAAGGGTTTTTATGATTAGAAAAGAAACTCCTTCTCCAAGGCTCAAAGGGGTTAACGAGGGTCTATCTCCCTTATATCTCCGGTGTTTGGGAATTTGAAACAATGCCTGTACATCCTCAGTAGGGTTTTATTCAAAAACACACGATTAGAGATTTTGCATTTTATTTTCATCATTCTCCCTCAGCTTTTTTGCCTAAGCAAGCAATTAGTAAAGTTGGTATCGTAATGCCAAAACATTTTATGAGTGAAAACGAATGGGTTTCTTCAAGACAAACATAAACAATGTATTTTATTTTCATTCAGAAATTAACAAGTTTTTACACGCTAGCAATGTTTAAACAATCAATGAAATGTTACAAATGAGAATGCAATAACGAAACTAAATGAATGCCATTGTTGAGGAGACTTGACTCCGTCTGGACTCGTTGAGCTTGAATACTTTCTGCAGCTCCTTCCAAACACTTCAGATTACTTCAAAAGAGAACTCCAACAAAGTCATCCATGAGTTGTAAACTTTTGCCTTGCTTTAGGGATTCGAGAAATGCGGGTGATGCAATGCTCAAGATAGGAGTACGTCTTGCTTATCCCTCATGCGGGAGCCCCAAGCATAGTTGCTAGAGTAGTAATCGCCATCATAAATGGGAAGAATCTTGTATGATCATCAACTCAAGAGAGCCACTTGTGGTGAAGAAGACCCAATACTAGAATCTTAACCAATTGTGATTCCAACAAACAAGGAAACGAATGAGCACAAGGCAATCACATCAATTTGTTTCGCATATTCTTCTTGTCTCTGTTAACTAGCAAGGCCACTGAGAAGGAGATCCTGAGAAAAGGCAACTGATATATGAAGTAGAACCTTGAGAGTGAGAAGCATTGTGAAGAACACTCTTGATTATCACACGGAAGAAGATTCTGACGAAGTCACCCAAGAATTTGTAATGCTTTAAGGGATTCGAGCAATGCGAATGGCGCAATGCTCAAGATAAGAGTACGTCTTGCTTATCCCTCGTGCGGGAGCCCCAAGCATAGATGTTGGAGAAGTATTCACCATCAAACATGGAGGAACCTTGCATTGCCATCCAACTTAGAAAAGCTATCTGTTGTGAAGAAAGATCAAAACACCAACTGGAACACCAACCCTCAGGGATACAACTGAGCACGAGAACCTTGAGAATGAGAAGTGTTGTGTAGAACATTCTTGATTACCACACAGAAGAAGATTCTGACCAAGTCACCCAAGAATTTGTAATGCTTTAGGGATTCGAGCAATGCAGATGATGCAATGCTCAAGATAAGGGTACGTCTTGCTTATCCCTCGTGCGGGAGCCCCAAGCATATTCATTGGAGAAGTATTTGCCATGGAGGAACCTTGCGTAGTCACCAAACTTAGAGCAGCTATTTGTTGCAAAGAGAACTCAAACACCAACTGCAACACCAACCTCCGCGGATACAGCTGAGCATAAGAACCTTGAGAATGAGAGATGCTTCTACAAAACATTCTTGATTTCTTTTTTTTGGAAAAGATTATGACGAAGTTGCTCGAGAATTTGTGGTGCTTTTATTATTATCATACCAACGAGTTCAAGGAAGCAGCTTTCTACAAAACAGGAAATACTTGAAATGAGAACACAGAAAGGAAATGATGATTGCCATAGTTGAGGAGACTTGACTCCTTCTGGGCTTATTTCTTTTTGTGACACTTCATGGAATACGGACATTCACTTGGGCACGGGCATTCCGTTCACCCACATGTTTCCTCCTTGAAGGGTTATATGTCTCTCGTCGATCAACTGTTGCACCTTGGCTTTGAAAGCGTTGCAGTCCTCGGTTGAGTGCCCTGCTGATCCAGCGTGGTACCCACATTGCACATTAGGGTCATGCCTAGGTGGAAACGGGCGTGGTGGAGGTTTCAGAGATTTGGGGACCACCAATGAGCTTTGCACTAGATATGGCAGAAGTTTAGTGTATGTCATAGGAATCTGGTCCAGAGGAGCATTTCTTCGTCCCAAATTACTTCTAGGTGGGTATTCATTCAGATGACCTTGTTGATGATTCTGTTCAGGTGTCTTCTCCCTTTGATTTGGTTGTGAAACAATCGGAGACTGATGAAGTGGGAAACCTGGAACCCAAGATGGTGCATTTGAAGTAGATCCGACATAGAAGTATGAATCAACCTTTTCTTCCACCGCAGTTGGAACCCCATTTCCTCGAACAAACATACCCTCGGGGGTGAACAAAATCACTTTTGAATCAATGAGATCTTGAATTTGCTGCTTCAGCGCCCTACAATTCTCAATATCATGACCAGGTGCCCCAGAATGGAACTCACATCGAGCATTGGCATCAAAGGTGGGAGGAAGCTTTTCAGGCGTAGCCAAATCTCGTAGCTCAATCAACTGCAGTTTCAGCAAGCGAGGAAGTAACTGAGCATAAGGCAACGGGATAGGATTGAGAACTCTCTGAGGTATCTTAGGCTTTTTCCCACGCATTTGGCCCCCTTGATTCATTCTAGGGACATGAACAGATTGACGTGGAGGAAACGGAACTTGAAGTTGTGGATGGACTCCACAAAACATCCCATGAATTGGAGGAGATCCTATTGGAGAGGAGAGATCAACGACCTCTGTTGCAGCAGTAGGAATAACATCACCCTCCTTTCTTAGTACCTTTTTCAGAACTTCCATGACCAAACTCACTTGAGTCTTCAACTGACTGTTTTCCTCTTTTAGTGCACCCTGATTATGGACCAATTCTTGCATTTCCAACATAAGATGACCCATTTGTTCCCTCATCTCATCCATTTCCTCACGGAGTTGTTCCATAGTTGATCTTGGAGTTGTGGCAGTGAGAAGTCAAATCTGTTGTTGATCTTGAAATCTGGATAGAAATGGTCCCATAAGTCTTTGAAAGAACCATGAAATGCATGATAGTATGAATGCATGTTTCATTTATGAGAGATCCTAAAGTCTTTTCACACACTTTCATTCTTCTTTTTTTTTGGAATTAAAGCTTCCCTTTTTTGTATAGAATATCTTTTCTTTCTTTTTTGCTTTTTTATTTCCTTTTCTTTTACATATCTTTTTTTTCTTTTCTTTTCTCTTTTTTTTGGAAATAGACTTTAGGATCTTTCATAAATGGAGTGGACAAAGCAATGATGTTATGCAATGCAAAAGCATGGGATCAACGGTCCATATAATCTTAGTAACCACTGTACAATCCTCTGAATAACTGATACAGGTCAAATGTCACAGGATCAAAGGTCCGACACCTTTTTGAATACCAGGAAAACCAATAGTCACCAACAGAACAGAATAGTCACCAACGGTACCTGTCATGTATATCCCACCCCACTCACAGGTGAATCTAGGTCAAGGTAGGTCAATGGCTTCCAGCGTTATCAGTTCTCCTGAAACACCATCATTGTCGCAAATACATGCCAACAACGGTATCTCATTTGAACCTCGACTGGTCGTGGGTCTCATGATCGCAATCAACAGAACCTGACATTCTGTTGGCGTCATGACTATCCACTCTATCCTAGGTATCCTATGTGTCACTCTGGCCTGGGTATTGGGCCTTTTACCTCATAAAACATCCCACCCAACCTGCAAAACAGAACAGAAGACCCCAAGGAACACAGAATATAATCCATATGCATGATGTGCAAACAGAAATAAACATGATATGCAAGCAGAAAAGTAAACATGCAAACATATATACAAGGTATAGACATAAAAACAAATAAACACCCAGTAAATAAACAAACAAACGCAGGCTAGGATCGACTCACTAAGGATGGACCAGCAACAGGTCTAGCAACATCCCCAGCAGAGTCGCCAGCTGTCGCACGCTCGCGAAAAATGAACAGAGTCGCCGCCAATATATTTATCCCATAAGGGAAAGGAATATCAGAAAACCTAACAAAGGAAGGAACAAGGTCTTGCGACCAGAGAATCTAGGTACGGGAGTCGGTTACGCAAGGGGAAGGTGCTAGCACCCCTCGCGCCCATCGTACTCGATGGTATCCACCTATGTTTGTTTCTATTTAAAGGGTGTGTACTATGTCTATGTCTAAATGCGAAATGAATGCAAAATGTAGGGAAAATAAAGAATTGTACTCGCACGGGCCCTACCCCGCTGCCTACGTATCCTTTTCAGGAATCAGAGTTACCGTAGCTCGGCCAAATATTTTCTGTTTGTTTTTGTGTTTTTTAATTGGGCGGAGTTAACGTTCGCGCTCTTGCATAAGGGATCGACCTACGATGCGTACGAGCGGAAATAACAGTGCCCTTAGGAAGAAGAAAAAGAGAGATTGGTTGGTGTCTTTTAGGGTAAATGAGTGATGAACAGTTCCCAATACCGGGCCACTCACCACTTTCTCTACTTTGCTTTAGTCTGAACCATTGTTAGGTGTTTTAAAGTGTTTTTGGTTGTGTATTTTTTAAGGGAAATTACTTCACGATTTGAATCACATAAAATGTATAATGATCGAGAAGCAGATTAAGGAATGAATCCTACTCACTTCCATCCCATTATGTAATGTTCGAGAAACAGATTAGAGAATGAATCTCACTCATTTCTCTCCCATTAATTAATGTTTGAGAAACAGATTAGGGAATGAATCCCACTCGTTTCTCTCCCATTAAGTAGTGACCGAGAAACAGATTAGGGAATGAATCCCACTCGTTTCTATGCCACTAAGCGATTGAAAAATAGATTAGGGAATGAATCCCACTCATTTCTCTATCACTTTCTTAATGTGATTCGCATCTTCCGTTTATTAGGTATTTTAAAGAGTTGAAAAAGAAAAAGAATGAAAGAAGGGAACTAATCCTATGTTCTAATCTAAGTGGTTCTAATTCCTATCTATGTACAAGAGGAAACTAAAATGGTACAAACGAAATAGGCCTAAAATAAGGCCAAAGATACAAGCGATAAAATCATACAAGAGTCATACAAAAATAACATGGAACTAGCACAAAAAACAATTCAAGCATTAATGCGAAATTAAACTAAGACTACTATTTTTATGAGTTTCTTAATGAAGAAAACTAAATGTCAAAATTAACCTAAAAAGTCTACTATTTCATGAGCTTTTTTTTTATGAGAAAATTCTAAGACTAAAATTAAACCCAAAAGCGATCTAAACAATCTAACAAGTAAATTTTTATTGGTTTTGTTGTCTTTTAATATCTAAAAACCTATAAAAAAAATCTAAAAAAGGAGATCAAAATCTAATATTTTTTTGTATGGAGTCAGGGGGTTGAAAGTTGAATACAAGGGTGTAGGCAAGCAAAACGCAGGCCCAAGGGATTAAGGCCCAAAATTGTTTTTGTTGTAGTTTTAGTGTGAACAGATGGGGGTGTATGGGCTTAGTGGGGGTGATGCAACAGTAAATCGTGGCCCAATGGAGTTTTCAGATTTGTTTTGTTCAGTAAAACAAGTAAATGAAAATTAAAATAAAATAAATAAAAAAATAGAAAAAGGGAAATTGAAATAGGATTAGGGTTACTTGAGAGTGACGATCCCAATTCTCTGAGTTTCTTCTCCTTCACAAAACGCGACGGCGGCGAAGATCTCTTCCTCTCCGATCAAGGTCTCGAGTCACCGCCATGAGAACGGAACGACTTCACCCCCTCGTCTCTTTCTGTCCGCTCGTCTCTCTTCTGTTCTCTCGTCGACTTCATCTTCGATGCCTCCCGCTCTCTCCCGCGTTCAACCTTTCTTCGATTCTGATTTCATCTCATCTTGCTCCAATACTCTCGATTCCGTCTTAAGCTTCGTTCGAATTTCTCTCTGTCGATGATGATGTTGCGATTGTTATGATGATGGAAGTTGAGCGTTGTTGTGTTGGCGATGTGATGATGATTGATGTGTTGTTTGCAGATTTACAGTTGAAACGTGAGGATAAGGTTGTGGTTACGCGAGCTCTGATGAAGATTGAGGCGTGGAGATTAACGAGGAAGTGCTGAAGCTCCCTTGTTCATTCTTGCCGATTAATGAGAAACGAAGTTGACGATTCTATATACATGAAGAAAACGATTGTGTGGATGAAGGTTGATGGTGTCGCTCCTTGAGGACGATGAGAGAAAGATGAAGATTGAAGATGGTGTTGAATCGGATCCAGAGTTTGTTACAAGGTGAGTTTCCTTTTTTGTGAATTCTCTTCTTTTCTGTTACGCTCTTCTCTTCTGTTATGCTGCTATGCCGAGTTTGAATTGTTTTTGTGCGATGAAGATTGGTGGATGATGAATGGCTGAAGAAGATGAATGATGAAGGTGAGGTATGAAGAATGCGACTGGGGATTTGAAGAATGAATCGAGAGATTGTGAAGACTGATGAATGTGGAAAAAAATGGAGGAGCTTCTGAATTGGGTTCTGCTTTGGATTTATAGAGGTGAAAGGAAGAGAGTCGAGGTTAGTTCTGCATTCTGATTTTTCTGTTAACTGCTTTTCCCTGCTAGTTCTCCTCTCCTCCCCTTTTCTGTTAGTTGGCAGTTATATGAATCTGTTAGGTTATGGTTAGTAAGTGGTTAGGATTCTGTTTTGTTAGTTACAAATTCTGTTGGGGTTAGTTATGACATAGTTAGAAAACAGTTAGGAAACTGAAGGTTAGAATTGGGATAGATGGCCTTATTTTGACTCTGTTTTTTTGAAGTTGCTGCAGGGCTTTTTCTTTGTATTGCAGGGCTGCTGTATGTGAATCTTGATGTGCATAATGCTGGGTTTACATGTATGGATGAATGGTGTTATGGTATGAGCTGTGGCAGTTAGTAAATTTGCTAACTTGTTAGCTGAATGTTAGTACTAACTGATTGTGGTGTTATGCTAATTTGCCTAAAATTGTGTTAGTAAAAAAATGTGAAATTTGAATGTTAACGTTTGTTTGAAAAACTGTTAGCGACTAGAAATTAGGAGACCCGGATGTTAGTAGGTGCTGAATAGTTATGTTAGGATTTTGAATGATGTGTATTTGGTTTTGAATTGGCAGGTGCAGAGCTGCTTGTGGAAAACTTCTGATGTGGCCGCGGTTCGATGTATGATGCAGGTGGTTTTGAAGAAATATGTTAGAAGGATTAGTTCCAGATTAAAGACCGAGATCGAGATTGTTACGAGGTAAATGAGATTCTCTTCTTCCTTTCCGGATTTTTCTGTTACGACTACTCCGTTATCTCAATTCTGGACTGGTGCACAGTTGTTTGGTATTAATGTGTGTTGCTGTTTGATATGTAGGTTGCAG
Source organism: Vicia villosa (assembly GCF_029867415.1). Lineage (NCBI taxonomy): Eukaryota > Viridiplantae > Streptophyta > Magnoliopsida > Fabales > Fabaceae > Vicia > Vicia villosa. Next base: position 852,799 of record NW_026705160.1, on the reverse strand, counting down.
CAGGTTTGGAAGATTGTGGACAGTTTGGATTATCTTCGAAATGTCGGTTTGAACTGTGAATGAAATTGCAGGGCTGCCATGTATGATAGCATGTGGTTCATGTTGAATTTGGGTTGGATTTTCTTTGAATGTGTAGGAGCTGCTCACTTGTGTAACGGAGAAATTGAGGAGACGAACCGAGGCAAGCTTTGGCGAGGGACACAACTTTGGCTTATGTCCACTAGAATTAGCAAATCGTCTAGAATTCGAAATAGGGCCCGAATGTAATAAAACCTTTGGTATTTTGTAACACTTGTAAGAACCTGTCCATAACCCGTGTCTTTGTAAATTGGATGCTTCAAGACCATGTAAGGAGTGTATGGCTTTTTGTAATGAAGTGTTTGATTGTGATTTGAAATGGATGTAACTTGTAATAGACTATCTTATACGGATGGTAGTTTGGTATGTAATTCTTTTTTGATGAGGGATTTTGAAATGAATGGATATTTGAATTTATGCTTGCAACTTTGAATAAAATTTTCTTATGAGTGAATTGTGAATGATTCTCGAGCGGATATTGAACGATGACTTGAGTCTTGTATGAACACTCACCTTGAACTCATAATTACGTCCCGCTTTGCCATTAGTCTTCCAACAGGTCCACATGCACTAAAACTTGCAACACGAGCCAATTAATGAATACTTTATGCATACCATGAAAGAACTTGAACATAGCCAATCTTAAATCAACTCTTTGAACCACAAGTAGCCTAATTGATTAAATGAAGTATTTCGAGTTGACAAAGTCGAATCCTCAATACAACTCCAGAATGTATCATGTCTTGATTGAAATGTCTCCTTTAACAAACGACTTTAATATGACACCCTGAGGAATCCTCTGATGAAGATAAGAATTGAAGCATAGGAGAACGTTTAACATGAAATTCAATTGTCCTTTGCTGATGGACTTTAACAAACTCGAACACCGCGAATAAGAAACCCTAACTCAACGATCCTCGGTCAAACTTCTGATGGATGCACACCTTGTAACTTGGTGAAGAAGAAATCTATGAATCAACCCTAATACGTATTTCAATACATACAGGGAAACCAGTTGAGATAAGCTTATCTGAAGTAGAAACCCAAAACTTTCAAACCTTGATCCCAAAGCCAAGTTATTGATCAATGAATGCATGAGTTATGTTAATGACCTAATGAGAGGTATGTACATGAGACTATGAAATGCATAAGCCTAAACCAGATAAAAGTTAAAGGGTAGGACAAATTTGGGGTATGACAAGCAGATCCTAATGGTGCAGAAGATACTTCGACTGTAACCCCTTCAGCCTTAGAGAAAATTAGGTTAAACTATGTAACCAATTTTGTGAAAGTTTTTAGGTCAATTCCTTTAGCAAAAGACCCTGGATTGTACTACGCCTGGCTAGCAAGAGTAGAAAAACAAAAGGCTTCTTTCTGGAAACAACTGGGAATTTATGACTTAATCCAATTATCCAAAACAGGTTTAGAATACAACCAAACCATGTTAGTAGCATCAGTTCATTTCTGGGATGCTTCCCATAACACTTTCCATCTTCCATGTGGAATGGCCACCCCCACTCTTTTCGACATAGCTGCTATCACGGGGCTTCGACCAACCGGAGAGACCTTTGACCCCAATGTCATGGATACCTGATAAGTGCCAAAATGTCGATGTTTTGAGTATGTAAATAGTGGCACTTATCGATACTTTTGTTAATACCGTTTGAATAATTCCCCGTTTTGTGTATAAATACGTATACTTTGTGAATAATTGTATTTTCATATACTTTTATACCATTTGATAGTTTTTCCTTTGTTTTTATAGGTATTCATGCTTATTGGATCCTTGAGGAATAAAGTGTCAAAGGCACGGCTTCGATTTCGCAGTTTTGGTGAAAGCCCGCTTAGCCACCATCAAGCGGACTTCCATAGGCTCAAAATAAGGATGACCAAAATCAACATTTTGGGTTCCATTCATTCATTATTGGATAGAGCATTGAATAAGCTTTCCAACGCTTCGAACCGGGCGCAATTCGGAGTTACGGTTCTCGAGTTATGGCGAAAACAAAATCTGGTTTTTAGCAGACTCGGCTAAGCGGACTCTGTTCTGCTCAGCGGACCTGCGGATTTTCAGACTTGTTAAAAAGGGGAAAAATCACATTTTTAGGTTATGGGTTGGGTATTTTTGAGTCCCAACACCATCAACTTCATTCTTAGATCAATATTAGCTTAGAAAACAACTTCGGAGGTTGCATAAGGATGATCGGGGGTGGATTGAGCGTCGAACGGAGCTGACAAACCGGGAGATCTTCGGTTCATTTCTCTTATTCTTTGTGTATTTCTCTTTGGTTGGTTTTGTTTGTATAATTACTTGAATCTTATGTATATTTACCGATTATAATGTTATATTTAACTTGCTTTACAAATCTGTGTTGATGTTATCCTGGATTTTTGCTCTATGCTGGGGATTTGGGGTGCTTTAGAGATAAACTTCTTGAATCCTTATCTAGGATGATAATCTGTTGGTTCTGAACTCTAGAGATAGATTTAGAGCTAGCATTCACCGTTTGTATCTGTACGTAATGCTTTCGTGTTTGAGCGGCGCGCGAGAGATCGCCGACGCGAGAATACGGATGTTCTCGCGACTTCGCGTTAGAGATAACCTTAGTTGTGAGATGATCTCGTTTGTGCTCCAGAGATGTACGCTTATGTGAGAGATACCTGATGACATAGACGAGTATCGTAGGTTGAATATAATGGGTTGGTAAGTGTATGTTTGTGAAGAGTGAATATATTTACATTCCTGATAAGTTCTTTCTCTTCTAAGAATGTGTTTGTTATTCTTTCCTGTCTATATCTTTGTTTACTTTTTGCTCATTCAAACCCAAGCTCGAAACCGTAGAAACTGTTGAATGGCATCTCTCCATCTCTGTGGACGATAATTCCTGGATCAATATTTCCAAATCTTGTTTGTTGCTTGCCCTATACTGCATTCAACAAAATGGCGCCGTTGCCGGGGATGGTTGTGAATTGCATCGCAATAGTTTTCGTGGTTTTGAGCTTTGTATATAACGTATATATTGTATAGTTTCAAGTGTATATATTTACTTGTACATGTTTACTTGTTTATGTTCACCATATAGTTTCTTGTATATGTTACATATAAGTATACTTTTATTGGTGAATATTGGTGAAACATGTTGATCTCGGATGAGCTCTTTAATAGCAAATCTTTACTTTTCAACTTGTGAATCCAACATTCACTACCTTTTCTCTTTGTGTATGTTAATAGTTAAATGTGTTTCATGTTTGTATATATGTGTTTGTTCATGTACATATTTGTATATTTGTGTTTTCCTTTATGTTCGTTTAATCATTGTATATATTTGTACCCGTAACGTTTGTTGAGTGGTTGGTTAGGACACTTTCTTTAGGCTTGTACGGTGAGACGTCACCATGACATGATGAAAGGAAGCTACTTTCCAAACAACGAAACAATAAAGGCGTCGAGCTAACGACGTAAAACAAGCGCTTGTTGGGAGGCACCCCAACGGTTGTAAATGTTGTTTATATTTTTGTTTAAGAGGAATTTAGGTGAAGTGGTGTGTGATTGGAACAGCTGGTGCAATTCTGATTTTTCTGAGTTCTGATGTGCCCGCTAAGCAAGCATAGCAGAATTTTGTTTTTCTGCTCTATACCAGTGGGGTTCCCATTCCACCTGGTTCACTCATTTTTCACACTTTCACCAAGGCTATTAGTAGTAGATAATAGTTTTATTTTTCTAATTTTTTTATTGGTTGTTTTTTCTCGAATTTTGTCGATAATTCGAAGACTTTTGAGGTGATTCTCCAAAGCTTGAGTGTTTCAACTTGCAGATGTATGGTAGGATATTATTTTTGAAGTTGTATCACTCAAGGTAATTATTTATCGCTTTCTATAGCATAACATGTTTAGGAAACTTTTCATTTGTACAATTACCATGCCATTCATTCTTTTTGCATTACTTGCTTATTGATTGAATCACTTTAGTTCCCAAACCATAAATGTAAGGAAGCTTTCCATTATTCATATATGCTGGAGGCCACAATCTTTGTTTTAACTGGATTTTATTATGCTTAATCTTTTGTTTATGTTGATTTTATGAAAGCATGAAAAGGATCAAGGCATTTTGTTTCATTTTGAGCACAACCACCATAACCAAATAGTCAATTCACCTTGTGAGTGTGTGATCATTTGTTAACCCTTTTGAGCCTTTTTGTCAATGTCCATGTTGTTTTTGCTAAATGCTTATCTTTGAGTGTTTAGTTGTCATTTTTGCATGGATGATTGATTCTTTGTTTTCTTGAACCCTCAACCATGATTTTTGGTATGAATTTTTACCTTGCCTTAAAAAGTAGGGAGTATTCACATAATGATGTGGTTGAATTCAAGTTGGGGAGAGAAATGGTTGTGTACTTATTTGGTAGTTGCTATGAAATTGAAAAGAAAAGAAAAAAAATGTGAAAAGAAAAGAAAAGAAAAAGAAAGAAAAAAATGAAAAAGTTTTGAAAAACAAAAAGAAAAGAGAAGCTAATAATTGTGCTAATAAGTATTGTGATTGGTTTGAGAAACTTGTGTTTAAGGAAGAGGTTTAATCGAGATTTTGTTGTTTGAATCTTTGGTGGATTGATCACTCCGTTAGGTTTAGGCAAGTTTTTGTTTCGATTAGCCTTAGGACTTATCCCTTGTTTATTAACCAAGCCACATTACAACCTTGAAAAGCCCTTGTGATTCTTGCTTTTATATCTTCAATGTGATTTTTGGATGAATGCATAATTTAATCTTTTGTTTGCAAGATTGTTGGATGAGTGTTAAAAGTCCTCCACCTTTGTGTGTTCTTCATCCATTGATGAAATTTTGCTAGGTGTGATTCATGATGTGAGCATGTATTGTGTTAGAATGTTTGATATGCTTTTTGTGCTTAGGATTCGTTTCGTTTACATGTTGTCGTTGTAGTATAGTGGTAAGTATTTACTTTGTCTATACATTTTTGTGTGAGCCATACATTTGTTTTTGGTTTTCAAAACTTGTTGATTTACAATTCTTTGGTTTATTACTTTTGATTCTTTGATTTATTTGACATTGTTTGAGGACAAACAAAGTTTCAAGTTGGGGAGAGTTTGATAAGTGCCAAAATGTCGATGTTTTGAGTATGTAAATAGTGGCACTTATCGATACTTTTGTTAATACCGTTTGAATAATTCCCCGTTTTGTGTATAAATACGTATACTTTGTGAATAATTGTATTTTCATATACTTTTATACCATTTGATAGTTTTTCCTTTGTTTTTATAGGTATTCATGCTTATTGGAGCCTTGAGGAATAAAGTGTCAAAGGCACGGCTTCGATTTCGCAGTTTTGGTGAAAGCCCGCTTAGCCACCATCAAGCGGACTTCCATAGGCTCAAAATAAGGATGACCAAAATCATCATTTTGGGTTCCATTCATTCATTATTGGATAGAGCATTGAATAATCTTTCCAACGCTTCGAACCGGGCGCAATTCGGAGTTACGGTTCTCGAGTTATGGCGAAAACAAAATCTGGTTTTTAGCAGACTCCGCTAAGCGGACTCTGTTCCGCTCAGCGGACCTGCGGATTTTCAGACTTGTTAAAAAGGGGGAAAATCACATTTTTAGGTTATGGGTTGGGTATTTTTGAGTCCCAACACCATCAACTTCATTCTTAGATCAATATTAGCTTAGAAAACAACTTCGGAGGTTGCATAAGGATGATCGGGGGTGGATTGAGCGTCGAACGGAGCTGACAAACCGGGAGATCTTCGGTTCATTTCTCTTATTCTTTGTGTATTTCTCTTTGGTTGGTTTTGTTTGTATAATTACTTGAATCTTATGTATATTTACCAATTATAATGTTATATTTAACTTGCTTTACAAATCTGTGTTGATGTTATCCTGGATTTTTGCTCTATGCTGGGGATTTGGGGTGCTTTAGAGATAAACTTCTTGAATCCTTATCTAGGATGATAATCTGTTGGTTCTGAACTCTAGAGATAGATTTAGAGCTAGCATTCACCGTTTGTATCTGTACGTAATGCTTTCGTGTTTGAGCGGCGCGCGAGAGATCGCCGACGCGAGAATACGGATGTTCTCGCGACTTCGCGTTAGAGATAACCTTAGTTGTGAGATGATCTCGTTTGTGCTCCAGAGATGTACGCTTATGTGAGAGATACCTGATGACATAGACGAGTATCGTAGGTTGAATATAATGGGTTGGTAAGTGTATGTTTGTGAAGAGTGAATATATTTACATTCCTGATAAGTTCTTTCTCTTCTAAGAATGTGTTTGTTATTCTTTCCTGTCTATATCTTTGTTTACTTTTTGCTCATTCAAACCCAAGCTCGAAACCGTAGAAACTGTTGAATGGCATCTCTCCATCTCTGTGGACGATAATTCCTGGATCAATATTTCCAAATCTTGTTTGTTGCTTGCCCTATACTGCATTCAACAAAATGGCGCCGTTGCCGGGGATGGTTGTGAATTGCATCGCAATAGTTTTCGTGGTTTTGAGCTTTGTATATAACGTATATATTGTATAGTTTCAAGTGTATATATTTACTTGTACATGTTTACTTGTTTATGTTCACCATATAGTTTCTTGTATATGTTACATATAAGTATACTTTTATTGGTGAATATTGGTGAAACATGTTGATCTCGGATGAGCTCTTTAATAGCAAATCTTTACTTTTCAACTTGTGAATCCAACATTCACTACCTTTTCTCTTTGTGTATGTTAATAGTTAAATGTGTTTCATGTTTGTATATATGTGTTTGTTCATGTACATATTTGTATATTTGTGTTTTCCTTTATGTTCGTTTAATCATTGTATATATTTGTACCCGTAACGTTTGTTGAGTGGTTGGTTAGGACACTTTCTTTAGGCTTGTACGGTGAGACGTCACCATGACATGATGAAAGGAAGCTACTTTCCAAACAACGAAACAATAAAGGCGTCGAGCTAACGACGTAAAACAAGCGCTTGTTGGGAGGCACCCCAACGGTTGTAAATGTTGTTTATATTTTTGTTTAAGAGGAATTTAGGTGAAGTGGTGTGTGATTGGAACAGCTGGTGCAATTCTGATTTTTCTGAGTTCTGATGTGCCCGCTAAGCAAGCATAGCAGAATTTTGTTTTTCTGCTCTATACCAGTGGGGTTCCCATTCCACCTGGTTCACTCATTTTTCACACTTTCACCAAGGCTATTAGTAGTAGATAATAGTTTTATTTTTCTAATTTTTTTATTGGTTGTTTTTTCTCGAATTTTGTCGATAATTCGAAGACTTTTGAGGTGATTCTCCAAAGCTTGAGTGTTTCAACTTGCAGATGTATGGTAGGATATTATTTTTGAAGTTGTATCACTCAAGGTAATTATTTATCGCTTTCTATAGCATAACATGTTTAGGAAACTTTTCATTTGTACAATTACCATGCCATTCATTCTTTTTGCATTACTTGCTTATTGATTGAATCACTTTAGTTCCCAAACCATAAATGTAAGGAAGCTTTCCATTATTCATATATGCTGGAGGCCACAATCTTTGTTTTAACTGGATTTTATTATGCTTAATCTTTTGTTTATGTTGATTTTATGAAAGCATGAAAAGGATCAAGGCATTTTGTTTCATTTTGAGCACAACCACCATAACCAAATAGTCAATTCACCTTGTGAGTGTGTGATCATTTGTTAACCCTTTTGAGCCTTTTTGTCAATGTCCATGTTGTTTTTGCTAAATGCTTATCTTTGAGTGTTTAGTTGTCATTTTTGCATGGATGATTGATTCTTTGTTTTCTTGAACCCTCAACCATGATTTTTGGTATGAATTTTTACCTTGCCTTAAAAAGTAGGGAGTATTCACATAATGATGTGGTTGAATTCAAGTTGGGGAGAGAAATGGTTGTGTACTTATTTGGTAGTTGCTATGAAATTGAAAAGAAAAGAAAAAAAATGTGAAAAGAAAAGAAAAGAAAAAGAAAGAAAAAAATGAAAAAGTTTTGAAAAACAAAAAGAAAAGAGAAGCTAATAATTGTGCTAATAAGTATTGTGATTGGTTTGAGAAACTTGTGTTTAAGGAAGAGGTTTAATCGAGATTTTGTTGTTTGAATCTTTGGTGGATTGATCACTCCGTTAGGTTTAGGCAAGTTTTTGTTTCGATTAGCCTTAGGACTTATCCCTTGTTTATTAACCAAGCCACATTACAACCTTGAAAAGCCCTTGTGATTCTTGCTTTTATATCTTCAATGTGATTTTTGGATGAATGCATAATTTAATCTTTTGTTTGCAAGATTGTTGGATGAGTGTTAAAAGTCCTCCACCTTTGTGTGTTCTTCATCCATTGATGAAATTTTGCTAGGTGTGATTCATGATGTGAGCATGTATTGTGTTAGAATGTTTGATATGCTTTTTGTGCTTAGGATTCGTTTCGTTTACATGTTGTCGTTGTAGTATAGTGGTAAGTATTTACTTTGTCTATACATTTTTGTGTGAGCCATACATTTGTTTTTGGTTTTCAAAACTTGTTGATTTACAATTCTTTGGTTTATTACTTTTGATTCTTTGATTTATTTGACATTGTTTGAGGACAAACAAAGTTTCAAGTTGGGGAGAGTTTGATAAGTGCCAAAATGTCGATGTTTTGAGTATGTAAATAGTGGCACTTATCGATACTTTTGTTAATACCGTTTGAATAATTCCCCGTTTTGTGTATAAATACGTATACTTTGTGAATAATTGTATTTTCATATACTTTTATACCATTTGATAGTTTTTCCTTTGTTTTTATAGGTATTCATGCTTATTGGAGCCTTGAGGAATAAAGTGTCAAAGGCACGGCTTCGATTTCGCAGTTTTGGTGAAAGCCCGCTTAGCCACCATCAAGCGGACTTCCATAGGCTCAAAATAAGGATGACCAAAATCATCATTTTGGGTTCCATTCATTCATTATTGGATAGAGCATTGAATAATCTTTCCAACGCTTCGAACCGGGCGCAATTCGGAGTTACGGTTCTCGAGTTATGGCGAAAACAAAATCTGGTTTTTAGCAGACTCCGCTAAGCGGACTCTGTTCCGCTCAGCGGACCTGCGGATTTTCAGACTTGTTAAAAAGGGGGAAAATCACATTTTTAGGTTATGGGTTGGGTATTTTTGAGTCCCAACACCATCAACTTCATTCTTAGATCAAAATTAGCTTAGAAAACAACTTCGGAGGTTGCATAAGGATGATCGGGGGTGGATTGAGCGTCGAACGGAGCTGACAAACCGGAAGATCTTAGATTCATTTCTCTTATTCTTTGTGTATTTCTCTTTGGTTAGTTTTGTTTGTATATTTACTTGAATCTTATGTATATTTACCAATTATAATGTTATATTTAACTTGCTTTACAAATCTGTGTTGATGTTATCCTGGATTTTTGCTCTATGCTGGGGATTTGGGGTGCTTTAGAGATAAACTTCTTGAATCCTTATCTAGGAAGATAATCTGTTGGTTTTGAACTCTAGAGATAGATTTAGAGCTAGCATTCACCGTTTGTATCTGTACGTAATGCTTTCGTGTTTGAGCGGCGCGCGAGAGATCGCCGACGCGAGAATACGGATGTTCTCGCGACTTCGCATTAGAGATAACCTTAGTTGTGAGATGATCTCGTTTGTGCTCCAGAGATGGACGCTTATGTGAGAGATACGTGATGACATAGACGAGTATCGTAGGTTTAATATAATGGGTTGGTAAGTGTATGTTTGTGAAGAGTGAATATATTTACATTCCTGATAAGTTCTTTCTCTTCTAAGAATGTGTTTGTTATTCTTTCCTGTCTATATCTTTGTTTACTTTTTGCTCATTCAAACCCAAGCTCGAAACCGTAGAAACTGTTGAATGGCATCTCTCCATCTCTGTGGACGATAATTCCTGGATCAATATTTCCAAATCTTCTTTGTTGCTTGCCCTATACTGCATTCAACAATACCGATACCATTAACTTTAGCGAAGCAACAGTTACTTATACTGCGTTCATTCAACAATATCATGACGAGAATAATGAGGTAGTCTCGGACGAAGAGCATATTGCTTTCTTAGCATTATGGCTCTCGAGGTGCGTTTTCTGTTCTAGGTCCATACAGGTAGCAAAGAGGTATCTTTGTATGGCCAATCAACTACACGCTGGGACACAACTAAACCTGAGCCAGTTAATTCTAGGGTTTCTCTATGAGAATCTAGGTGAAGCAACATACCTTGTTAAGAATTATACAACAGGATCCCTGCTTTTTGCCGGTCCCTTCTGGCTGCTGCAACTGTGGCTCAATGCTACTTTCGAGGCTCAACTCCCATTTCGAGGTGTTGTGAACGAAGAAGATCCAAACATCAAAAATCGAGCTGTAGAAGGAACCAGGTTGGCTTTGCTAACTCCTAAAGAAGAAACTGGGAAGCTTCGCGAACATTTTTTAGCATATGTCATGATGTTTGCTCAGTGTTATCAATTTAGCCCTTCAATGGCTCCATTCGTACAAAGGACAGTGGGTCCTGAATGGTTCACTCGAAGGTTTCCAGCAATGTCCCCAGATCAACAAATTGAATCCATGATTATTTGGGAAGATTTTTTACCCCAAGGCTATTCTATCACCGTCTTCGACCCTCCAAAGGCCAATGTGTTCTTCTCTGCTACCAACCAAATCTGGTATCGAGACAATTTGGATTGGTTCAAATAAAACCCAAATGCCTGTATGAGAAAAGGAACCATATGTGTCTACATACTTTGTATCTAGCTGAAGATGAGTGTGAATCAAAAATTGCCATGATACACTGGTGTTAGCAATCTCTCTCCTGTTCCTTTCGAACCTGCCTTTTATACTGCTCCAGATTTCCATCAATGGTGGACAGATTACTACACCACACAAATCTTTGATGCTGAGAGCCTTACTCGAGAACTAACCGAAGCTTTTGCTGATGTGCAGGAAAACTTTCACAAAGGTACTTCGACCCATATTAAAGAAATCCAAGCCTTTCAAAAATTCTTTGAGACTATCTACAGGCCTGATGATCTTAGTCGGACCGTTCGTGAAGCTGCGGTCATTTTACGCGAAAAGTTTTCTGCTAAACTGGATAAGTTGAAACTGCCCCCGTCTGTTCGACCAGCACTGCGTTATGAAGTGGCTTTCAAACTTAATCCTCCAAAATTCCCTCCACTGCCAAGTGCTGATTTTGGTGTGGCTTTAAGCCCTCCCTTCCCAGACTGGTTTGTGTGTGGGAACGCTTTTAAAATTCTTCAGGAAAGCACTAAAAAACGCGCTGAACGAGTGGTCCCGACTAAGCATACCCTGGATACTTTCAAAGGACATCTTCATATAGATCTTGAACATGTTCGTGTCTTGACTCCAATACCTGAAGGTTTGGGTTTAGACAACTTTCGACTAACTTTTCTTTTTTTTCGCTGAAATACTGATTCCAGTTTCAACTACAGCCGTTGCTCGAAAGAGAAAAATCAAAGAAGCCGTTGTACAAAAGGATTCTGGAGTTTCGAAGAGCAACAAGACAAGTAGGAGTGATTCTACCACGACCGGCAAGAAACCCACGGTACATACGCATTTTATATTCCAACTTGTATATTTTTGTGGATAGTACTTACTTTGCTCAATTTATATTCTTTAGACTTCGAAACCTCCGGTACATTCGAAGCGAAAAGCTTCTCAAACAGTTGTTTCAGACGATGAAGACAAATCTCCTCCTCGCACTAGGCAAGGACACAAGAAAAGACAGAAGACTGTCACTCCTTCAAAAGGGGTCTGGATCTTCGAAAATTACATCACCGGCTGATAAGGTATCTTCCGAAGAATCACCTTTAAAAGGTGGTAGTAACGTTCTTGTTATAGAGAGCCACAACTCGAGTCCAGATAACATTCCAACCAAGGTATTTGGATTTCACAACATAATCATCTCTATAAATTTTAACTTAAACAATTATGTTAACATTTTACCTTATGATTGTAGGATGATGTTGGCACAATCACTTCTGATCTCAAAGCCTTCAACCTCACCATCGACCTTGATAATCTCCAAGGTAAGTGCATGTTCTTTCTTATGACAAACAGATTTCTTGCAACCTTCCCATCATAATGTGTTCTAATTACTTAATGCAGACAAATCTCACGTGCTTTCGTCAGTTGTCGAAGACGCTCAGCCCCTTGCGACCATTATTCCTACTATGCCAGTTGAAGAAAGCCATTCAACTAATGATTCTCCTCCTACCCACAAAAACGAAAATATGGGAGCAGATCATCAATGTTCAGGTAATAACAATGCAGCTGGACACCCAACTGGCAGTGAGGATACTGTATCCGAACAAGATGCTATGGAGGAAACTTCCAAACTAGCCACAGCTGGTCCTCACGAAACTTCACCCTTTGGGACCATAGTTTCTCCTGAAACTACTTCGACGCCTGCCCCAACAAAGCCTACCCCTTCAGAATTGGAGAAACTTAAACAAACTGACCCCCTCAACTTCCTCAAGGCCATGATGAATATTGATAGCATTTCGCCTCTTGGGCTCGAAGCTTCTTCAACTGTTCAAGCGGAGTCTGGTGACAAAGATGATATTCCTAGTCTTCTTCATCAGATAAAGGAAAAGTTCTTTGAAACCAACCTTGTTGAAGTTCTAAGTAAGGACCCTACCAAATGTCATAGCTTAAACCAACTTTTGAAGAAGGTGGATCTATTTCTGGTTGCCAAAGAAGTCTCAGAGGTGATTGTTTTGCTGGGTTCTCTGATCGAACAGCTTCAGTCAAACATTCTTCGAAAATGAAATGTTGATGAACAACTTAAAATAAAGGTGGCTTCTCATAGTTCTTCTTGGAAAGCTGCTACTGATGCGACGAAGAAGGCCGACGCTCTCAAGCTTAAACGCTCAGAGAAACAAAAAGAGTATGAAGAATGTGAGCAGAATATCAAATCCTGGAAGCAGGAAATTACTAAACTCGAAGAGAAGATAAAAGAAGCTGAATCTCGTCAGGCAACAATTCAACAAATCAATGAGCAGGAAATGACTGAAGTTGCAAATTTAGGAATCCAGCATTTCGAAGCTGCGCAGAAACTAATGCCCGAAATCGAAGAATTGAAGAAACAACGGGCTTTGATTGAACTTCGCATGTCTTCATGGGAGGTTCAGTATTCGAAGATAAAGGACAATCTTCCTAGGGATTTCAATTAGTCGTTTCGAACCTTGTACTTCCTTTTGTAATGCGCACTTATTTTGTTTTGTAATCGAATTCCTCCAAGAATATATATATATATATATATATATATATATATATATAAATATATATATATGTGCAACTTTTGTCTTTCAATCTCCCCACATATTTTATTTTGCAATTGTCGTAAGTAATGTCCTAGCACTTCTCCAAACTTGCAAAAATATATTTTTTGTATTGTCACAGTAATTTTAATAAATGTAAGCACGTGACCTGACTATCCTTCGCAAACCTTTTAGCCTAGACTTGACGTCTCTACTCCCTTAGCCGTAACCATCATTAAGTGATGACGTCACTTTCTTCAAAACGTCTCTTTGAGACGTGCGTGCACCAGTTATTCATGATTACATCTCAACTTCCAAGGGCGGGAAACGGCGGGAGCCATAACTTCTCTTTGGAATACCAAACGCAGTCTAATCAATCATTAAAATTGAATCGTTCCTTTATTGCCCCAGGTCTATATAAAGGATTAGCATTATACTTCTTTCTTCACGCTTGCTTCAAAACTCTTGTCCAAAACTTCGTTTCTCTTCTTGCATTCTCTCAAACACAGAGTCAGAAAAACCCTTTTCAAACTTTTCTTCTCCACATGGCACTACCCCTTACTTACAATAACATTAGGGCTTGGATAAAAAAGGAGTTCAAACTCTCTGAAGAAGAACTTGAGGAAAATTTCATAAGCATCAGTGCCCTTTTTGGTAACCAAGAACTTGATTTCTACTATGAAATCCTAGAGGGACCTGTTTATCCCAACATGTTAGCAGACTTTTGGATGTTTGCGTCTCTACGCATAGATCCGGAAGGCAGAACCACTATAGTCTCTGAGGTTCAAAGTGCCCATATTATAATCACTCCCTCCACCATCTCTAACCTGATGAGATGCAATAACTCTGGTGAGACTTTTGATGACAATAGCTTCAACATGACTACTCATCTTCTGTTGAGGACTTTTATGGATAACGATCCTTTCAGCGCCAAGGTCATTAGGGTTTGGCATCAACTTCTCGTAGGCAACTTTCATCCATGAAACCATGATCAAAACAGCATCATGGTGGAGGATTTGGAATTTATCCTCTGTGCCCTCCGTGGGAAGAAAATCAACTTCCCTTTAATGATTTTCAAAGGGCTTGTTGAAGCAGTTTCTATGGCTGCTGCTCGTCAAGGGGTCGTAACGTGTCTTCCATATGGAAGGCTCTTATCTTACATATTCCTCAAAAAGGGAATAGTAAGGAGGATGCGTAACTCTGGATCCATGGACATGTTCGAGGCAGAAAGCTTGCCCATGTTGCCCCTAGAGGGTTTAGATCAAAGGATCAACTAGGAGGTGGTTTGTTTTAGGTTTTTATGTTTTAGATTTTGTGACCTTCAATGTTTTGGGAACCATCTTTCCTATAATGAATGTACTCCTTTGATATTAATGGAAAATATTTTGAAGTTTCTTTGTCTTTTTACTTTATTTGCCATACATGTTTGTTTGAACACAACGCCATTTTGGTGTTAGTTCAACCATTTTGGCTTACGTAGTATACCTCAATATCTATGTTTTGCAATCTTTACTTCGTGCATGATTGGTTTGTGCCTTTTCAAATACTCCCCGTTTACTCTTAGGATCCTGCGATCTTCTGCTAACGCTTCTATCTCGTAAGCGTTATTCGAGAATACTTTCAAGATTCGAAAGGGTCCCTCCCAGTGTGGGGACCATTTACCAAGTGTTTGATTCTTTCGATCTATAGGTAAAATAACTTTCCAAACTAAGTCATTATTGATAAACGTTTTACCTTTCACATTTTTGTTGTATGCTCTGGACACTCTTTCTTTTTGTCTTTTTATCATCTCCAATGCTCGAAGTCTGTCTTCGTCCAAGTCTATTAATTCGTTCATCATCAACTCCCAATACATGTTAGGAGGAATTTCTGCATGTCTTTGTATCCGAACTGACTGCAAATATATCTCAACTGGGAGTACTGCGTCATGTCCAAATGTCAGATGGAAAGGCGTAGTGTTTGTAGCTTCTTTTGGAGATGTTCGACAAGCCCAGAGCGCTTGGTCCAAGGTTTTGTGCCAACTCTTAGGATTTTTTCCTACATGTTTCTTTTTGAGACCGATTATTATCTTATTCGCTGCTTCGACTTGTCCATTTGCCTGAGCATAGTAAGGTGTAGAAGTAAGCAACTTGAAACCCATTTCTTTGGCGAAGTCTTGCATCTTTCGCCCAGTGAACACTGATCCTTGATCTGTGGTTATACTTTCTGGGATTCCAAATCTGTATATGATGTGTTTCTGAATAAACTCAATCACAGCCTCTTGGTCCACATTCGCCAGCGGTATCGCTTCGACCCATTTTGTGAAATAGTCTATTCCTACTAGTATGTATGTTTGACCCTTAGAGGATTTAGGGTGAATTTCTCCAATCAGATCTAGTGCCCAGCCTCTGAAAGGCCATGGTTTTATTATTGAACTTAACTCATTCGCTGGAGCGTGTTGAATACCTGCATGCTCTTGGCATTCTTGACACCCTTTTGCGAATTCTATGCAGTCTTTTAACATAGAAGGCCAATACATTCCATATCGAAACAGAAGCCATTTCATTTTGTGCCCCGCTTGATGTGTACCACATGCTCCACTGTGTACATTTGAGAGAGCCAAATATGCTTCTGCTTCACCCAGACATTTCAACAAGACTCCTTCAGGAGTTTTCTTGAATAATTCGTTCCCCATCAGGAAATATGATAAAGCTCAATACTTCACCTTTCTATCCGTGTCTGTCAAAGGATCTTTTAGATAGTTCACAATTGGACTCCTCCAATCTGTGTCTGCTAAAGAGTCTATATTTAATACTTCAAACTCTTCTTTGCTGGCAAAACCTAATTGTGAATTCTCCAGGTCACTTGGGGAAAGCTTGGTAGCCATTGCTTTTCCTCTTACTTCGATCAGTTCCTCTAATTTCTCTTTTGATACCCTGTATCCTGAGGCTAACTGTGCCAGATCGTTTGCTTCTTGATTCTTGGTCCTTGAGACGTGATTTAACTCCACATATTCAAATTTTTTAAGCAACCTATTTGCTATGACAAAGTACATGATCAAGTTTTCTTTGATGCATTTATATTCCTTTGTTAGTTGCTTAATCACTAGTTCGGAGTCTCCTTTAATTTCGACTCTGGTTGCCCCTAATTCTAACAAAGCTTCAAGTCCAGCAATCAGTGCTTCATATTCAGCTTCGTTGTTGGAGCATAGGGGACCTTCAATCTTGTACTTGAGCTTTGTTAGAATTCCATCAGGAGAAATTATCAACATTCCGACACCAGTTCCCTCTCTATGGGTCGAACCATCGAAGTATAGCTTCCAAGGCTTCAAGTCTACATAATGTTGAGGATTCTCAACCACTGCATGGTCAGCAATGAAATCTGATACAATCTGACCTTTCATTGCCTTAAGAGGTTGAAATATCAGTGAGTATTCAGTAAGGGCTAAAGCCCATTTGCCAATTCGACTATGCAATATTGGCTTTGATAGCATATGTTTGATAACATCACAATGAGACGAAACATAAACATCAACTGGCTTTATATAATACTTAAGTTTGATACAAGAGAAATATAAACAAAGGCAGAGTTTTTCTATTGCGCTATACCTAGTCTCTGCATCATTGAGTACTCTACTTAAATAATAAATGGCTCTTTCGATGCCATTTTCATCTTCTTGCGCTAACATACTGCCTACTGTATTATCTGAAGCCGAAATATACAGGCGCATGTGCTTCTTCCCATTTGGGGGAGACAAAATTGGTGGATGGATCAAGTATTGCTTGATTTTATCAAAAGCTTCTTGATGTTCAGCACGCCATTCGAACTTTCCTTGCTTGAGTCGAAGTAGAGGGGAGAAAGCTTGCATGCATCCACTCAAATTAGAGATAAACCTTCTCAAGAAGTTTATCTTCCCCAGTAAGGACTGCAGTTCTTTCTTCGTGGATGGAGGCTTAGTTTCCATGATAGCCTTCGTTTTATTCTGGTTAATTTCTATTCCCTTCTTATGGACTACGAAGCCCAGGAAATCTCCAGCCTGCACAAAGAAAGCACATTTAAGGGGATTCATCTTTAAGCCATGTTTTCTCATTCTTTCGAATGATTGGCTTAGATGATCAAGATTATCGTAATCCGAAACAGATTTCACGACGATGTCATCTATGTATACTTGCATGAATGTTTCTATAAAATCATGGAATATAGAGTTCATTGCTCTTTGATAGGTTGCCCCAGCATTCTTTAAACCGAAAGGCATTACAACCCACTCATAGGTGCCTATTGCCCCTGGGCAACGAAAATCTGTTTTAGGCACATCTTCTTCTGCAATGAAGATCTGATTATACCCAGAGTATCCATCCAACATACTTAGGTATTCGAAACCTGCGGCTGAATCTACTAGCATTTCTGCTACAGGCATGAGATATTCATCCTTAGGAGTTGCTGCATTCAGATCGTGAAAATCTATGCATACTCTTAATGAACCATTCTTTTTTATAACAGGTACAATATTGGCAATCCATTCAACGTACCTTGTAGTTTGGATGAACTTGCAACGTAGAAGCCTTTCGACCTCTGCTTTAATCTTTGAATGTATCTCTGGCGCGAACCTTCAAGGAGTCTGCTTTATGGGCTTCTTCCCTTCCTTTATTGGCAACTTTAGTTTGACCAAGTCTCTTCCTAAACCAGGCATCTCGTCATAATCCCAAGCGAAACAGTCTTTGTTTTCTTTTAACAACTTAATAACTCTTGATTTTAACGCTGGGTCTAATTTCACACTGACGTATGTTATCCTCTTTCGATCCTCGTCTCCAAGATTTACTTCTTCGAGTGGATCTTGGGCTAAAATTTTTATGTTTGATACTATTGGGTCCTTCTCGAATCCCAAGGGTTCTTCGTCGTAGATTGCGTCTAACCTTTGACTCGAATCTTCTCCTGAGATTTCTTCGACTCGAACTAGATCTTCAGGTGGTTGGGGGATCATATGTATCCCCGAATATGTCGTTTCTTCCTTTCTTAGACCTGCATTAACCAACATGTTTGATAATTCGGCTTCGAGAGCCGTCTTTCTTTTATTCTCAGCTATATAAGCCGAAATATTTTCGAAGAATGATGACTCAGACATCATCAACGTCGTCATCCCAGCCTGTTGGCCGTATTGTTGGATAATGCTCTATTGGTGCGGTATCTTCTGGGCCGTCCATTATTTCCCTATTCCATTGGAACCCATTTGGGTGCAAAGACAAGTAATACAATGCATTCTTGTTTGGGGTGTATATATCTTCCGCAGCATGGCAAGGTCCTATGTTTGCCAAGTTCCTATCGAAGTTAGTCTTATTAACTTGATTAACTTCAGCCATGTAATAACTCTGATCCCCCTCAATATTCTCTACTATGCCATCTTCTCTCCAAATGGTTAACCTTTGATGCATTGTCGAAGGCACAGCAGCAACTCCATGGATCCATTCCCTTCCGAGCAAGATGTTATAATTTGCTTTTGCTGGTATGACCATAAACATAGTTGGCCTCGTGACTGAACCCACCGTTAGATTTACTTGGACAACTCCCAAAGTTTGCCCTATTTTGCCTTCGTAGTTAGACAAAACCATGTTATGTGGCCTTATATCAGTATCAAACATACCAATTCTTTTCAGCATGTTGTTAGAATCCCATTTGTGCATAGTTTGTATATAAGTTTTGTGGTATTTCTGAAACTCTTGTGCCAAATTTGATTACTTTTTGATATAATAGTATGTAAATAAATAACTTTATGTTTATTTTCTAAATTAAGTTAGTTTATTAACTCTTGTTATGTTTTCTTTAGGTTTTAACAATTTTTGGACAAGATGGAATGAGAAGAATGATCAAAACAAGCTTGCAATGAGGATGGAATGCAAAAAGAAGAATTTTTGTGCAAGGAGGTCCGCTCAGCGGAGTCCAAGCGGACCCAGGCAGGGATGCAGCAAATTTTTCCATCAGCAAGTCCGCTCAGCGGAGCTGAAGCGGACATGGGCAGAGAAGAGCAGAAAATTTACCTCCGCTCAGCGGACCTTGAAGACAAAACAGATATTTTTACTGCTCCGCTCAGCGGACCTACTTTTTCAACTTTTGTTCCTAGCCACATAAAATTGATAAAAAAAGTGGTTTTGGAGAGTTCTTATCATAACACTCACTTGAAAGAATAGTTAGGGCAAGAGAAGAAGAAAGAAACCATTTTTCTTAAGAGAAAATCAAGATTTCCAAACATCTTTCTTTGATCTTCTTAAGTTTGATGTCACTAAATCTTGGTTTGTTGCTTGTTGTTGAAGCTTCCATGGATATGGAGGGCTAAGTTTCATCTTGTGTCAAGATTAGAGGTAGTTAGTTTGTAAATATGTACTTTCTTTGATCTATTATGTATGAACTTGGTTAATGATTAATACATGGTGAATATCTTGTTATTTATGTTTCATTTGTTGTTTTGGATCATTATTGAGAGATATGTTTCAAAGCTAGATCTAAAAGATATTCATCTATCAATAAACAAACTCTAGAGATAGATTTGTGAGTTGATAATCACAAGTATCAAGCTTTTAAGATTATCATGTTGATTGTCGGCATGAGAGATCATCTGACGGTGAATATGATAATAATCACGATATTGCTTTAGAGATAAACGGTATCGAGAGGATACGTGATTTTATTAATCATGAATAGGTTCATATATATAATCATTAGAGTACATATGAAGCAAACTAATGAACACTAATCTTGACACAGTTTTACCAAACCGTTTTTAAACCCGAAGTTATTGTCTTTAATTTCTTTTCATGCTATTTATTTTTCATGATATTAAAAACATCCAAAACCTTAACTCAAAATACACTGAGCTGTAGAACGGCGATAATATCGCATCAATCCCTGAGGAGACGATACTAAGAATACTTATCCTAAACTTTCTAACAAAATGGCGCCGTTGCCGGGGATTGGCGTTAAGATATTATAAGCATAGCAATAGTTTTTGTGTGTTTTGAATATAAATATTATTATTATTACCTAGTCTTTGCTCACTTTTTGGTTAGTGTTTCAGCTCTGGTTTATGCGTGGGAGTGTCCCAGCAGATCAACTTCTTTTTGATCCAGAAATTGAAAGAACCGCAAGGAGATTGAACAGTAAAACCAGAAGAAGAAGGAAACTAGCCAAAGAACGAAGATTAGCCCAAGAAGCTACTACTTCATCAGCACCACAAGTTATAGAAGAAGAGATGGCAGGGCATGGAGAACAGGATCCACCACCGCCACCACCACCACCTCCTAGAGCACCATGTGCTAACAGTCCAAGAAGAGCAGCCCAGTTTGCAAGAAATGACAACAATGCAAGAAATTCTGAAATGAAGACTGGCATTCTTCAACTACTTTATGCTAGTCCCTTTGCAGGACTTGATCATGAGGACCCATATACACACTTGACAAAGTTCTATGAAATTGCCGGAGCAGTCGGAGCACCTGAAAGAGAGGAAGAGCAAGTGTTTAAAAGATTATTTCCTCACTCATTGATTGGTAAAGCAAAGGATTGGTACCTTGATCAACCTACTCAAACCATGACAAATTGGAATGAGTTAGAAGAAAAGTTTCTTGATAGGTTCTTTCCTCAGTCAAGGTTGCTTGAAGTAAAAACAGCAATTTCAGTGTTCTCTCAAGGTGTGAATGAAACTCTTAATGAAGCATGGGAAAGGTATAAGTCAATGTTGAGAAAATGTCCGAGTCATGGCTTTGATGAACTCACCCAGATTCACATTTTTCGTAATGGCTTACAACCTCAACCGAAGCTTCTTTTAGATGCTACAGCTGGAGGTTCCTTAATGGCTAAGACAGCGGAGGAGGCAATAGAGATAATTGAGAAAATGGCCAGAAATGATCATCAGGTGCAACATAACCGAGGAGTTGTTCAAAAGAAACCGGGGCTTATTGAACTAGGAACCAATGATGCTATTCTTGCTTAGAACAAGCTTCTTTCTCAACAAGTGGAGGAGATTACAAAACAAATGGCAAGGTTACCTCAACAACTCAAGGAATTACATGATCCTAACAAGAACAAACAAGTCGCTTCGTGTGAGCTTTGTAGTGGAGACCACCCTACCGGATATTGTCCACCGGTGAATGAAGTAAATTATATGGCGAATCAAAATCAAGGAGGTTATCAACAAAGACAAGCTCCTTTCCAAAACCAAGGTGGATACCAACAAAGGCCTAATGCACCGCAATATGGCCAAGGGTGGAGACAAGATAATTATCAACAAAGACAAAGTCCTTATCAACAACAACCACCTTCTCAAGACAAGCCTTCAAAGTTGGAGGAGACTCTAAATCAATTCATGCAAGCATCAATGGCGAATCAAAAGAGTAATGAAGCGGCAATAAAGAATTTAGAGACTCAAGTCGGCCAACTTGCAAAACAATTAGCCGAAAAGCAAACCGGACCATCATTCACGGCGAACACTCAAACCAATCCTAAGGAGCATTGCAAAGCGGTTGTAACTAGGAGTGGGAGGGTGCTTGAAAGTGAAGTGGAGAAGGAGGTCGAGGAGGAGGAAGTTAGGATAGAAAAGGAGAAAGAGGTAGAAAGTGAAGTAGAACCAAAGAAAAATGAGGGAGTCTTAGTTGAAAATGAGAGTGAAGAAAAAAGTGAGGAAGAAAAAGAAAAAAATAGAGAGAAAAAGAGAAAGATTAAAGAAGGAAAGAAGAAAGTTATGAGTCCTCCCGTTCGTAATTTACCTTATCCTCATGCTCCCTCAAAGAAAGATAATGAGAGGCAATATGCTCGTTTTCTTGACATATTTAGGCAATTGCAAATTAATATTCCTTTTGGTGAAGCTTTAGAGCAAATGCCAAAATATGCCAAGTTTATGAAGGACATTCTCACAAAGAAAAGAAGTTACACTGAGCCCGAAACGGTTGTGTAGCAACCTGCCTAAAAATTTCAGCTTTCGAGTCGCCACCTATTCTGAAGGGCGAATAGGAAACCCTACGCAGATAAGAGATTGAGGGTAAGTTATTATAATCAGGCTGAGGGAAGGTGTTAGGCACCCTCAGCCCTTTCCTAAAGGCTAATGTTCAAAGATCAGGGTTGCATGGCAAGATTTGTAAAGAAATGTGGCAAATAGAATTTTAATGACATGATTGAGATTTTGAAGAGGGGGACTCGCCTTGTTGCCAAGTGCCTACGTACCTCCTTAGGGAGGATCAGAGTCGACGTAGTTCGGGAAGGGTTGTACGCCATTTAGAGTTTGAATGTGATTTGATATGGTTTTTTAGAGGCTTTTTAGTTAGCCTATCGCAGTTTGTTTTGTCTTTGTAATTTTGAATGGATTTGAGAATGATTTGAAGGCGTAGGCGTACAACCCTGATTTGGTACTATTAACCGCGATAATCGATTGATTCAATTACCATAATTAAAAGATTTGAAATTTGCATCACCACCAATTTTAATCGATTGGTTCGATTATTACTAATGATGAATTACGGTATATTTTAATAATTTTGTGGAGTTTTATATGCATTGTTACCCCTCGTAATCGATTGATTCGATTAAAAAGAATAACAAATTAAATTGAAGGGACGACAGTTAATCATCACAACTAATAAAATAGTTGCAACCCTTTAACCAACTAATAGAAACTAAATTTTATTTTAATTAAATAACATTTTAATTACAAATATTGTTAACCATAGCGATTAATTAATTTAATCGGCACGAATAACAAATTATAAATATTTAATATATATGTCATGTTTTTTTATTTTATTAAACATAATTTTAATATAATTATTAGTTATTAGAATTAATATTTAAATTACAAGAAATATGCAAAATAATAAAAATTATCAATATTTGTTAAGACTTTGATCCAGTGTGGTTAGCTTGGGGTGTATGTTATGGGGTTTGATCTGGATGCGTTGGATTAAAGCTGAGTGGAGAATTTATGGATGGATCATGAGGGTGCATGGTGGTGGTTAGGCCTTAGGGCGCACTGGATCTACTGGAAATTCACAGAAAAATAATATGTTGGAGGGGAGGCTCGAACCTGCGACCTCACCCTCCCATATGCGCCCTCTAACCACTCCAACTAGGTGAGTCGTTTGATTAAACCACGCGTTCAACAAAATAAGTAAGACAACGTGAACCAGAATGCAATAACGCGCGCGAATTTTAAACTCACGAATCAGGTGGCGACACGCCATCGTCTCCTACCCCAGAACTCACGAAAACCTGCGATTATGGCTACGATTTAGCTACGAAATTGTTCGTAGCAAGGACACCTGGAAAAATAGCGATTAGCTCATGCATGCCTATACATCTTTCGCGACCCCATCATTGTTTTCGTCTCAACCATACGAATCAGATTACACCATTAATTAGCCCTAATTTAACTCCCAAAAGAAACCCCTAATTCACGAACCCTAGACCTTAGACCGGCCTCTAATGGCAATACGAGATTAGGGCATGCAAACTTCACAAAATTAATACAGAAACAACCAATGCATCAAGACAAACCAGAATATACAATCAAATCATCACGAGAATGCCTATAATATGCTAATCGAATCCAAGTTTGAAGCGACTTACTTTGACAAAATTGAGGTAATTCTGGGGGTGTTGTAGTAGTGTACCGATCCAGACACGTTCCAAATCCTTCAATGAAGCTTTTGCAACCGTTAATTCTTGTTGAAACCTCTTAAAACTCAAAAACCGAATCCAAGCTCTTTGGTGATTTTTTCGTTCTTGCAAATATGCCTCTCTCTCAATTTTTTCGTCCCCAACCCTTATGCCTTGTGTTTAGTACTTATAGACAAACATTTAGGTCAACAAAAACATCCAAAATCTTTCCTAAATCCAACCTTGCAATTTTGAACAAATTTGATTTTATTTTCCTTTAAAACCTTCTATTTTGGTCCAAATATTGTATCAATCTTTTCCATTTGATTGAGCACGAAAATATGTCATATTTTGCCATTAATATTGATTGAAATTGGCCTATATGAATATTTTATCATAATATTTGATTTTTCATACTTAATTAAATCATAAAATGAAATAAAAAAATATTAAATCAAATATTATGCTAAATTTCGTGCCCTTTTGTTTTGGACAAGCTAATGGTTTGTGAATCAAGTTTGTACCATAAAAACATAGGCCCATTTGCAAGATTTCTCACTTTGAACCCTCCTTTTTCATATTTGGTCCTCCAAAATCACCCAACTTTGATCAAGCATATCTCACTCAATTTTTAAGCTATGAGGGAGTTTTAATACTTTTTGGAAACCTCAAAGTGTCCTTTACAAGCCACTTTGGAACATATTTCTCATTTGGAGCTTTTATCTTGATCATATTTTCTTTAACAAAAAACTGCTTTTGAAGGATGCCTGAAAATGACCTGTAATCTTTTGTACTGTACCTCTTAAATGAAGCATTTCTAGCCCTAGCTTGTGAGAGACAAAGTTGTAGAGAATCCAATTTCCTTCAAAATAGGCTTTGAGTGGGGAATTTTTGATGTTCCATGTGAAAGTTATGCCCAGTCAAAGTTGGGTTGACTTTCTCCTAAAGAAACCCTAATTTGAACCTTTTTGTATTTGTTCATCTCTGAGTTTCTTTTAATGGAATCATGATCAAGCTTTGATAAAATGATGGATATACATCCCCATACTTGTTGTGTGAGCAATGGTTTAGAAGTTTGGATCATGCCTTGACTTTGGATTTGAATCAGTTTGATTGCAGATCTTGAGACTGTTTGAGCAGGTAACTTTTGGAGTGATGCTTTGACTTTTGCCATGGGGTTAAATTAGATCACTATAAACCATATACCCTTGATTAGGAGCCTTATCTCATTGATCCCTCTTAGAGGAATCTCAAACCCTAGCCTTAGAAGGCTCTTGACTAGGAATGTAGCTTGAATGGAACCCTAGTCTTTGAATCTTTGTAAGTGAAGTAGATGGGGCAAATTTTGGGGTATGACAGCTGCCCCTGTTCAATATTCTTAAACCTGAAGAGGCGGACAGGCTTGCTTGCCTGTTGCGACCTGAAGGGGGAAGATTATTGAACACTGAGAGTACCCTGAAATTTGCTGATATTGCGGAGTGTGGAATAGATGTGTTGCTGGAGAACGTGGTGCCATATCACTGTCGTGATAGGACGTAACACGAGGGTTACGACTTGGGTTGAGGTTGAAGGTGTCATTATCACTGCCAAGGGACTAACATGATAAGACGTAACGCGAGGGTTACGATTTGATTGGAATTGCCGTTATCACTGTCGTGATAAGACGTAACGCGAGGGTTACGATTTGGTTTGAAATTGCCGTTATCACTGCCGTGATAAGACGTAACGCAAGGGTTACGATTTGGTTTGAAATTGCCGTTATCACTGCCGTGATAAGACGTAACGCGAGGGTCACGATTTGGTTTAAAATTGCCGTTATCACTGTCGTGATAAGACGTAACGCGAGGGTCACGATTTGGTTTGAAATTGCCGTTATCACTGCCGTGATAAGACGTAACACAAGGGTTACGATTTGGTTTGAAATTGCCGTTATCACTGCCGTGATAAGACGTAACGCAAGGGTTACGATTTGGTTTGAAATTGCCGTTATCACTGCCGTGATAAGACGTAACGCGAGGGTCACGATTTGGTTTAAAATTGCCGTTATCACTGTCGTGATAAGACGTAACGCGAGGGTCACGATTTGGTTTGAAATTGCCGTTATCACTGCCGTGATAAGACGTAACGCGAGGGTTACGATTTGGTTTGAAATTGCCGTTATCACTGCCGTGATAAGACGTAACGCGAGGGTTACGATTTGGTTTGAAATTGCCGTTATCACTGCCGTGATAAGACGTAACGCGAGGGTTACGATTTGGTTTGAAATTGAAATTGAAAATATAGTTTGAAATAGGATTCCAGAGAAGCCAAGCTTCATCTGTAAAATGATGCTCTGCGAATGTATATGCTTATGATTTGTTGTAGATGTATGCATGTTTATGCAAATGGTTCATATGTGAGTATATGAATATGAATATGTATGATGGCTTTGATGCATTATCTTCTGTCACCCATTGGATTTGCTTAGCTTTTCGAGCAGCTTTGTGGGTCTTAACTCAGATCGTCTGAAGTTAATCTACCGGGGTATTGCAGTGCTTTCAGGACCAGGCGTATATTGTCTACCGGAGATGTCGTGGTTTCGTCCCCTCTATTTTAGTCGGATGGTTTGTAAGTTTCTTGTTTTAAGCTCGAAGTTTAAAGTTTATGAGAAATAAATTATTCTTTGCACTTGGTATTGAAATGATGAAAAGATAAGTATGAAAGGAAAAGACTTTTATTGATTGTTGCCTTGAATTGGCGAGTGTACAAAAGGTATGAAAGAAAGAAAAATGACAAATAGAAATGATATTAATACTGCTATTGCTCTTTTACTATCGAGGGCCCCAGTAATCCTTTGACTTTGGAAGTTGATGGTTGCTCGATTTCCCATCCTTCATGAATTGTCTTGGGCTCGTAGTTTGGAATCTTGCCCCTGCTAGGCATAGTACTTCTTGACTGCATCTGAATTGATCGGATGTGGTAGCTCGTCCCCATCCATGGTGGTGAGGATGAGTGCTCCTCCCGAGAACACTGTTTTTATGACATATGGACCTTCGTAGTTTGGTGTCCATTTTCCTCGGGCATCAAGTCGGGGCAGTAAGATTTTCTTGAGAACGAGGTCCCCTTCTTTGTAAGTTCGAGGGCGGACCTTTTTGTCAAACGCTTTTTTCATCCTCTTCTGATAGAGTTGTCCATGACACAAAGCCGTCAGTCGCTTTTCTTCGATGAGATTAAGCTGATCAAAACGGGTTTTTACCCATTCCGATTCTTCTAACTTTGTGTCGGCTAGGACTCTTAATGATGGAATCTCCACTTCGATAGGGAGAACTGCTTCCATGCCGTAGACCAAGGAGAAAGGGGTTGCCCCTGTGGATGTGCGTACTGAAGTTCTGTAACCGTGCAGGGC
This sequence comes from Vicia villosa, assembly GCF_029867415.1. NCBI lineage: Eukaryota > Viridiplantae > Streptophyta > Magnoliopsida > Fabales > Fabaceae > Vicia > Vicia villosa. The sequence continues at coordinate 825,443 of NW_026705160.1, read as the reverse complement.
GAAGGGAAGCATCTCATGCCAATCTTTGTACGTCTTCACCATTTTCTGTATTATTTTCTTGATATTTTTGTTTGCGGCCTCAACAGCGCCATTCATCTTAGGCCTGTATGGTGAAGAATTGTGGTGTTCAATTTTGAATTCCTCGCATAACTCCTTCATCATGTTATTGTTCAGGTTCGACCCGTTGTCAGTAATGATTCGACTTGGGATCCCATATCGGCAAATGAGGTTATGCTTGATGAACCGAGTAACCATTTGTCTTGTTACATTAGTGTAGGAAGCAGCTTCGACCCACTTGGTGAAATAGTCGATAGCAACCAATATGAATCGGTGTCCGTTAGAGGCTTTGGGTTCGATCATTCCTATCATGTCAATCCCCCACATTGCAAATGGCCATGGAGAGCTTAGTACGTTCAGTGGATTTGGTGGCACATGTACTTTGTGAGCGTATATTTGGCATTTGTGACATGTCCTTGCGTGTTGGAAGCAATCGGCCTCCATTGTTAACCAGTAGTAACCAGCTCTTAGTATTTTTCTTGCCATTGAATGTCCATTTGCATGAGTCCCAAAGGTTCCTTCATGGATTTCCTTGATGATCTCTTTGGCCTCGTTTTTATCCACACACCTTAGTAATACTGAATCGTAGTTTCGCTTGTACAGGACATCGCCGTTTAGGAAGAACTTAGATGCCAACCTCCTTAGCGTCTTTTTGTCAATTGTGGAGGCGTTTTCTGGGTACACTTGTTTCTCTAGGTATTCCTTAATGTCATGGTACCAGGGTTTGTTATCAGCTTGTTTCTCGATCGTAAGGCAATAGGCTGGTTCTTCGAAGTGTCTGACCGTTATCTGAGGTTCATGATTTGGACAGTTTACTTTGAACATGGAGGAGAGCGTTGCCAACGCATCATCCATTTGATTTTCCTCCCTCGGGATATGATTAAAAGTGATGGTATCAAACTCAGCCATTAGTTCCAGTATGAGGTCTCGGTACGGGATTAGCTTTGCATCTCGCGTATCCCATTCTTTATTGACTTGGTGGATTACTAATGCTGAATCCCCATATACCTCGAGTAACTTAATCCTCAGATCGATCGCCGCTTCTAGACCCAATATGCATGCTTCATATTCGGCAATATTGTTGGTACAGTCGAAACATAATCTCGCCGTGAAAGGTATGTGACGATTGTCAGGAGATGTCAAGACTGCCCCTATGCCATGTCCTAATGCATTTGAGGCTCCATCGAACGTGAGAGTCCACACTAGTCCTGGTTCGGGTCCTTCATCGGGCCTAGGTATTTCATAGTCTCTTACCAGCATAATGTCCTCATCAGGAAAATCGAATTTCATAGATTGATACTCTTCAATGGGCTGATGAGCTAGATGTTCTGCCAATACACTCCCTTTTATTGCTTTTTGGGTGACGTATTGAATGTCATATTCCGACAATAGCATTTGCCATCTAGCGATTCTTCCTGTGAGAGCCTGTTTCTCGAACACGTATTTCAAAGGATCCATCCTCGATATTAACCATGTGGAATGGTTCAGCATATATTGCCTTAGACGTTTGGAGGCCCATGCTAGGGCGCAACATGTCTTTTCCAACGGTGAATATCGGGACTCGCAATCGGTGAATTTCTTGCTAAGATAGTAAATAGCGTGTTCTTTCCTCCCGGTTTCGTCCTGCTGCCCCAGTACGCATCCCATGGACCTGTCGAGGACAGTGAGGTACATGATCAATGGCCTTCCCGACACCGGGGGTACGAGTATTGGTGGTTCTTGTAAGTAACGTTTTATGGTTTCGAAAGCTACTTGACAATCGTCATTCCATTTGATTGGTTGATCTTTTCTCAGTAGCTTGAATATGGGCTCACACGTAGCAGTTAAGTGAGATGAACCTTGAGATATAGTTCAGGCGCCCTAAGAAACCACGAACCTCTTTTTCTGTCCTCGGGACGGGCATTTCTTGTATGGCTTTTACTTTGTCAGGATCTACCTCTATGCCTCGTTGGCTCACTATGAATCCCAGCAACTTTCCCGACCTCACGCCAAATGTACACTTGTTCGGGTTCAACCTTAGTTTGAACTTCTTCAAGCGTTCAAACAACTTTTGCAAGTGTGTGAGATGCTCCTCTTCAGTATAGGACTTAGCGATCATGTCATCTACATATACCTCAACTTCCTTGTGTATCATATCATGGAACAGTGTGACCATAGCTCGCTGATATGTTGCCCCAGCGTTTCGCAATCCAAAAGGCATCACCTTGTAACAGAAGGTACCCCAGGAGGTCATGAAGGTGGTTTTTTCCATGTCTTCGGGAGCCATTTTAATCTGATTATACCCTGAGAATCCGTCCATGAATGAAAACACTGAAGCTTGCGCGGTGTTATCCACTAGTATGTCTATGTGCGGCAGTGGGAAGTCGTCCTTTGGACTTGCCTTATTTAGATCTCTGTAATCAACACACATGCGTACCTTTCCATCTTTCTTAGGTACTGGCACTATATTGGCGATCCATGGCGGATATTCAACTACGGCGAGGAAACCTGCGTCAAACTGCTTGAGTACCTCTTCTCGGATTTTGCTATCCATGTCAGGCCGAACTCTTCTGCGTTTTTGTCTGACAGGTGTACAACCCTCTTTGAGTGGTAGCCTATGCACGACGATGTCTGTATCCAGCCCAGGCATGTCACGGTATGACCAAGCGAATATTTCCACATAGTCATGGAGGAGTTTGACCAGTGTTGCTTTTATGCCCACGTTCAGTGTTGCCCCAATCTTGATTTCCTTGGGTTCTTTGTCGGTGCCCAAGTTTATGATTTCGATTGCTTCTTGAGGAGGGAGCATGCTTTTGGATTCTCTGTCCATTAGCCTTGACAATTCTTCTGGAAGTTCATCGTCTTCCTCATCCCCTTCCTCAGACTGATCAGCGAGAGCCTCGAATTTATATTGAGTTTCAGCAGTATTATTATCGGTGATGTTAGAAGGTGATCTGCACAAGTTTATGTTTTTATTTTTTTAGTATGCAATTATGATTGTGCTTTGGTTTTATGCAAGAATGTTATTTGTCATTTCGAGAAAGTGAATGCAAGAACGAGACAAAGTTTTCGATACCAAATGCAAACGACAATTTTATTCATAAACTTAACTTTGAAAGTAAATGGGGCCCTTACAAACCAACTCTATGCTTCGGGCGAGGCATGAGCGACATTGTTTTTTTTTTTAATAATTGAAAGGGAAATAAAACACACGACAAAAACAAATTACTTTGAAACGTAAACTATCTCCGGTATCTCCAAGCTTGTCCAATTTTGAAGTTGTTCTCCTGGCCTAATCATCCGGATGAAATTGGACGTTCCCTCCATACTAGATATCATGGATACATGCTCATATCCACCTGTGACAAAAGTCTGTGCGATCGGAGGGAATCGTTGTTCTTCCTTTGCAGCCTTCTTTGTTGATTGGCATCCTAACCCCAGACGATCTTTCTTCTCTTGCACTTCTGGAATTTTGCCCCAGCCTTCCATCTTTGTGTCTTGCAGGTCTCTCCAGGATGTTACCGCCCTTCGCGTTTTCTCAATTGGCAGTGTGACAGCAGTGGCAATCTCTAGTGCTTGGAACGAAGTCTCTAATGCTTTTTCCCCAGCCTCAATGTATCGGTATGAGTCTAGATTGCTGACAAATATGTCCTCCTCCCCACTGACGGTTACTATAGAGTTTCCATCCACAAATTTCACCTTTTGATGCAGGGTAGAGGTAACTGCCCCAACAACATGGATCCAAGGGCGTCCCAATAAACATGTATAGGCAGGCTCAATCTCCATCACTTGGAAATTGATGCAGAAAGTGTGAGGGCCTATTACCACAGGGAGGTCCACCTCTCCAAACACCGGGCTTTGCGACCCATCAAAGGCTTTGACCACCAGACGGCTTGGTCTTATTACCAGTCCTTCCAAATCTATCTTGTCTAAGGTGGCCTTTGGCATCACATTTAATGACGACCCTGTGTCAACCAGCACTCTAGACAGATGAGCTTTCCCACATTGTATGGAGATATGCAGGGCTTTGTTATGCTCTTTCCCTTGTGAGGGCAACTCGTGTTCACTGAAGCTTAAGCATGCCCCAGCAGTAAGATTAGCCACCATTCCATCAAATTGATTTACAGTGATGTCTTTGGTTACATGGGCAGCACTCAAGATCTTCATCAGGGTGTCTCGATGTTTTTCTGAATGAATTAACAGCGAGAGGAGTGATATCCTGGATGGAGTTTGGTGCAACTGATCCACTACCTTATAATCACTTTTCTTGATTAATGCCAAGAATTCTTCGGCATCTTTGTTAGTGATCTCCTTGTCTATGGGTGTGCTTCTTTCAGTAGGGACCACAGTATCTTGATCATTTGCTTGTGCTGAATTCTCCCTTGATTTTGCAGTATTGAATATGCGACCGCTACGAGTCATACCCCCAGGCCCGACGATGTTTGTCACATCGGTACTAGCATTAGACTCATATTCCCACGGGACTGCTTTCATCTTGTCCACAGGGTATGGATCCCTGACTGGGATAATCCTAGTGTGTACTTGTGCGGGTATCAGCAGTGTGGCTTTGGCGCAAGGGATGATCAATGTCTTCCTTGCCCCTTGCCTTGGTATCATTAACGGTTCATTCCTGTCCAGCATGGCCACATACTCTTCCTCAGGATATTCTTTAAACTGAACTACCCCTTGATTCACGAGTCTTTGCAAGGTTGTCTTAAAGGCTTCGTTATGTTCGAGGACGAACCCCTTTGCAAGTAGACACCTCTTAAGGGCATCTATGGGGGAGCTCCGTTGTTGAACAAACTCTTGCTCGGTGACTACCTCTATTGCATTGACTGCGCCATCATGGCGGGGCATAGGGTTTGTCTTCACATTAGGTTTGTCAAAAGCAATTGCTCCTGACTCTATCAGGTCCTGAACCTTGTGCCTAAAGGCCCAACATTTTTCCAATGTATGCCCCGGAGAATTGGCGTGAAATTCACACCTCTCATTAGCTTTGAAGTTGGGCATAGTCTTTCCGGGAATCGGAGGTGGCATAGGCCTGAGTTCCACTAACTGCTCATTTAATAGATACTTCAGTATCTCACTTTTAGAAGTGGGCAAAGGGTCGAACTTCCTCGGAGGGCCTTCGAATCTTGGTTGAGGTGGGTATGTCATAGGAGGTCTAAACTCTTGGTGCACTACTGCATTGGTCTCCCCTTCCTTCTTTTTAGCGAAGGTTGAGGTGGGCCTCTTAGAGTGATAAGAGGTAGATGAGGCTCCTTGTATCTTCCCATCCTTGATTCCGTCCTCAATTCTTTCTCCGATAACCACTAGATCTGAAAATCCCGAGGATACGCTTCCAATCATTTTATCGTAATATGGTCCTTGCAGAGTTCTCATAAACATGTCAACCAGCTCTTTTTCCAATAGTGGGGGTTGGACTCGAGACGCCAGTTCTCGCCATCTTTGGGCGTATTCCTTGAATGACTCTTCCTTTTTCTGGGACAAGTTCTGCAGTTGCATCCGATTGGGTGCCATGTCCAGATTGTACTTGTACTGCTTTAGGAATGTATTAGCAAGGTCGTTCCAGCTTCGGATATGTGTCTTTTCTAACTGCATATACCATTCAACAGATGCCCCACTCAGGCTGTCTTGGAAGAAATGCATCATTAGCTTTTGATCACTGGCGTAAGCAGCCATCTTCCTGACATACATGCGCAGATGACTTCTAGGACATGTGAGTCCCTTGTATTTCTCAAAGTTGGGTATCTTGAACTTATGAGGAATAGTCAGATCCGGCACCAAGCTCATTTCGTAGGTATCCACATCAAAGACATCGTATCCTTCTACTGCCTTCAGCCTTTCTTCCAGCGCCTTGATTTGTCCGTTATTTCTAGCGCTCTCTTCAGAATCAGCTTGGGTTTGCTTATGTTGGTACTCCTGATTCGGCTCGTCTACCTCCCCATATTGTAAATCCACATAATCCTCATCCTTAGGTGGATTGTTAGCAGGGATACGAACAGTGCGAGGCGCCCCCTCTTTCTGAGTAGCGGGAATGAATCCTTCATGGGAGGCTTCTCCCTCTTCATGGGTTTTGGTAACCCTCTTTGATGAGTGGGTGTTTGACTTATGAGGGTCAAAGCCTCGAACATATCCTAACAGTGGATTGCCATCGTTTGGCGTCTCCTCATACCGATTCCGAGCTTCCCTCGCTCTTTCCTGCTCATCCTTAATGTCCTTCATGAAGCTCAACATTTGAGCCATTCCTCCCTTAATCTCATCCACAGTACCTTTCAGCTGGGTTACTTCTTCGCGAAGGGCGGCTTGGTTCTGCTCTAGTTGTTCCATCGCTTTCTTCTTCTGAGCTCGAGTTTGGTACACAGGAATGGTTGTTGGATTATATTTTCCAATGGTGTGACTGGAGATAAAGATAGTTTTTTTTTTTAATGCTTTGTAATTAAATATGACATGCATGATATGAATGTTATGCTTATGCTATGCTCGTGTCTTATCCACATTATTATAGTAAATATACATTTTCTCTTTTTTTATTCTTTTCTTTCTTTTTTTTTTTGCATATATTTATTTGGTGAATATTATAGGAACAATAAGTAAATGCGAAAATAACCACACTTTATTAATTGAAAGGAAATACCACTTCATTGTTGGTTTACAAAAGAGGAAGGGAAACTGAAATTAAAAATACTCAAAATAAATTAAATTAAAAGTACTTGAAATAAAAGCAACAAGGAAATATCATAAAGCTAAGAACGCCTTTGGATGTCTTCTTTGAACTTGTCCACCATGCTCCTACAAAGCTCCATAAACGCTTTGACGACTTTAGGAAGGATGATGGGAGAGGATTCTGCTCTTTCCAAACTTTTTGGAATATCCAGGATTAGATCATTACACAAGAAGACTAGCTTATCATAATCATCGCGACATTTCTCATAGTCTTCAAGCATCTTAGGAACCATGCTCACATGCTCGTAAGCTGTAGAAATGATTGTGTATTGTCTTTTCTAATAGTCTCTTTCGTTCAAGGCTGCCTCGTGTATCTCTTTTTCTCTCATGAACACTTCCCGAAGTGATACCATAGCTTGAAATGCTCTTTCGTACTCACCAGTGCGCTGTAAAAGTTCTTCTTCCGTGGTTAATCTTCTTGCGCGCTCTTGTTGTTCAGAATTGCGAGCTTCTTGAAGATCATATTTGAGGTTCCTTATTTCCTCTTCTTGATCCTTAGTTCTATCAGTTAATTCAAAGACTACAGCTTCTAGATTTTTCTCGGATTCTGCTTTGTCATGGGAAGCCTTCTCATAACGCCTTCTCCACCTTGCAATTTCCGCATTAGCTCGCTCCAACCTCTCATCATGAGCCTCTAAATTAAAATTAGCGCTTAAATACCCTTCAGTTGCACGCTTCCTTTTATTCCTTTGTCTATCATTCTCTTCCTTCATTACTTGAAGTTCTTGGTTCTTATCCTTAAGGTCGAAGCGTAGTTGGCTCCTTTCGTTGGTAAGTTGATGCAAATCAAGTTCTAACTTCTCTTTTTCTTTTCGGGACGCCTCTAGGGCAGCCTTGATCCCTTCTATCTCTTCGATGGATAGAGGAACAAGATCAGGAGAATCAGGCTTGTATGCGGGATCCACAACAAAAGGAAGCAAAATCTTCCCAACTCTTTCTTGAACCCATGCGGTGTAAGGTGCTTTTGCAATTGCATTCTTTGGCCCAAAATATTTTCTTTGGACCTGACTCCAAGCTTGAATTACTCTTTTCAATGTTCTTGGTGCACCTTTCCCATTATCATGCAAGATCAATTCTTCTATTTGTTGTTCGGAAGGTTCACTATCCATAGAATGTCCTAATTGACGCAATGCTAAAACAGGGTTATAATTAATGCAACCAAGAGTCCCCATTAATGGCACATTGTCGAAATCTCCACATTTGTAAATGATCCTATCAGATTTTAATTTCTTTGCATACCATAAGATAGAATCTGCTTTAAGAGCCCTTAGCTTTTGAGACCACTCGTTCCTAGCAAGCTCTTTGATAAAGCAACTAGATTTGTAGAGATGAGAAGTCAACCAAGAATATAGCCAGTGGACACAACAAAATAGCATTCCTTTCTTCTTTTCGTACTTCATATGAATAGCATAGTAAATATTAGCGAGGATAGTTGGCGTAGGATCTTTTCCATAAACCTTAAAGGAGGAGAAAGCATGAATAGCGGCGGGATCAACATAATCAACATTTTTTGGCAATAAAACAACTCCAAAAATCAAAAGAGCTAGTAAATGTCCACAAATGTCCCATTGTTTCTTTTGAGCATACATTAAAGCTTGATTTTCTAAGTAAGATCTTTTGATCCCATGCACATCCCCATCAGTTTTGTAATTAGTCTTCAATTCCGTAGCAGATAACCCCAAAGCTTTTGCCAAATCTGAAAAGTCAACTTCTTTACCCACACCAGTATAGAATTCTTTTTTAATTTTTGAGAACCCCAACGTAGCATCCATCTCTTCCAAAGTTGGAGCCAACTGAAAGTCTTGAAAAGTGAAGCACCTAAGCGGAGGGTCATAAAATTGAACCAAAGCAGTAATTGCTTCTTCTTGTACTCTCACCCTTAGCAAGTCCAAAATGTTCCCATAGCGGATTACAAATCTATCCAAAGCACTTGATGGTAATTTTTCCTTGATTATTTTCAGCTTCTTGATATCCGGAGTGGAAACAGAAAAGTGAACAATGGTCATCTTGGTACTCATCCTTCCTACACATTCACCAAATAGAATATATTTTTACATTTATATTACATATTTTTTTATTTACTATTTTTTTGTGGATAAAACATGATGAGAATGCAAATGAGAGATGATGCATGCAAACACACAACAAAGAAAAGAAAATCATAGCAACAAAAAAAATATATAAAACAAATCAAACATATATAACACAATATTTCAAGAAACCCAAGTTCATAGGTTCGACGTAGGGGGCTCTAGGGAGCCAACCTTTTATGGGGGGTTCTAGAAGGTCTCATGGGGTCATTCGTAGCCTCCGAGACTCTTTGTCTCTTCGGATTTTAAAACGACTCATTTTATCCATGAGGTTCGAATTTTTGGGGTAGGTTCTCGGAGAGATCAGTCAAGTATCCAGTCCAGCCCTCAACAAAGTCAAGCCTCGTTTTGGACCTTTCCGAACACTCAACCCACTCCGAGTGGAGTTATCAGTGAGATTCGTAGGAGATTCGTACTCCCCTATTGATCTCAAAGTTAACTCCCACACTTAGGGTTTAACATAGTATAAAACAGCAATGCATATAATAATTAAACATTTCAAGGCAGAACAAATAAACAAAAAACAAAAACAAATAAAAAACATTAATATTTATTAAAAGATGAACCTCCCCCCAAACCCTAAAAATGGCAAATTTGCCAAACCCTAAAATGCGCACAAACCCTAAACCATAAACCCAGAGCCATAAACCTAAACCCACTCAAGCCTTAGGAGCATAATAATTCACTAAAAGTGTTGTCCCCAGCAGAGTCGCCAGCTGTAGCAACATGCCTAAAAATTTCAGCTTTCGAGTCGCCACCTATTCTGAAGGGCGAATAGGAAACCCTAAGCAGATAAGAGATTGAGGGTAAGTTATTATAATCAGGCTTAGGGAAGGTGTTAGGCACCCTCAGCCCTTTCCTAAAGGCTAATGTTCAAAGATCAGGGTTGCATGGCAAGATTTGTAAAGAAATGTGGCAAATAGAATTTTAATGACATGATTGAGATTTTGAAGAGGGGGACTCGCCTTGTTGCCAAGTGCCTACGTACCTCCTTAGGGAGGATCAGAGTCGACGTAGTTCGGGAAGGGTTGTACGCCATTTAGAGTTTGAATGTGATTTGATATGGTTTTTTAGAGGCTTTTTAGTTAGCCTATCGCAGTTTGTTTTGTCTTTGTAATTTTGAATGGATTTGAGAATGATTTGAAGGCGTAGGCGTACAACCCTGATTTGGTACTATTAACCGCGATAATCGATTGATTCAATTACCATAATTAAAAGATTTGAAATTTGCATCACCACCAATTTTAATCGATTGGTTCGATTATTACTAATGATGAATTACGGTATATTTTAATAATTTTGTGGAGTTTTATATGCATTGTTACCCCTCGTAATCGATTGATTCGATTAAAAAGAATAACAAATTAAATTGAAGGGACGACAGTTAATCATCACAACTAATAAAATAGTTGCAACCCTTTAACCAACTAATAGAAACTAAATTTTATTTTAATTAAATAACATTTTAATTACAAATATTGTTAACCATAGCGATTAATTAATTTAATCGGCACGAATAAAAAATTATAAATATTTAATATATATGTCATGTTTTTTTATTTTATTAAACATAATTTTAATATAATTATTAGTTATTAGAATTAATATTTAAATTACAAGAAATATGCAAAATAATAAAAATTATCAATATTTGTTAAGACTTTGATCCAGTGTGGTTAGCTTGGGGTGTATGTTATGGGGTTTGATCTGGATGCGTTGGATTAAAGCTGAGTGGAGAATTTATGGATGGATCATGAGGGTGCATGGTGGTGGTTAGGCCTTAGGGCGCACTGGATCTACTGGAAATTCACAGAAAAATAATATGTTGGAGGGGAGGCTCGAACCTGCGACCTCACCCTCCCATATGCGCCCTCTAACCACTCCAACTAGGTGAGTCGTTTGATTAAACCACGCGTTCAACAAAATAAGTAAGACAACGTGAACCAGAATGCAATAACGCGCGCGAATTTTAAACTCACGAATCAGGTGGCGACACGCCATCGTCTCCTACCCCAGAACTCACGAAAACCTGCGATTATGGCTACGATTTAGCTACGAAATTGTTCGTAGCAAGGACACCTGGAAAAGTAGCGATTAGCTCATGCATGCCTATACATCTTTCGCGACCCCATCATTGTTTTCGTCTCAACCATACGAATCAGATTACACCATTAATTAGCCCTAATTTAACTCCCAAAAGAAACCCCTAATTCACGAACCCTAGACCTTAGACCGGCCTCTAATGGCAATACGAGATTAGGGCATGCAAACTTCACAAAATTAATACAGAAACAACCAATGCATCAAGACAAACCAGAATATACAATCAAATCATCACGAGAATGCCTATAATATGCTAATCGAATCCAAGTTTGAAGCGACTTACTTTGACAAAATTGAGGTAATTCTGGGGGTGTTGTAGTAGTGTACCGATCCAGACACGTTCCAAATCCTTCAATGAAGCTTTTGCAACCGTTAATTCTTGTTGAAACCTCTTAAAACTCAAAAACCGAATCCAAGCTCTTTGGTGATTTTTTCGTTCTTGCAAATATGCCTCTCTCTCAATTTTTTCGTCCCCAACCCTTATGCCTTGTGTTTAGTACTTATAGACAAACATTTAGGTCAACAAAAACATCCAAAATCTTTCTTAAATCCAACCTTGCAATTTTGAACAAATTTGATTTTATTTTCCTTTAAAACCTTCTATTTTGGTCCAAATATTGTATCAATCTTTTCCATTTGATTGAGCACGAAAAGATGTCATATTTTGCCATTAATATTGATTGAAATTGGCCTATATGAATATTTTATCATAATATTTGATTTTTCATACTTAATTAAATCATAAAATGAAATAAAAAAATATTAAATCAAATAATATGCTAAATTTCGTGCCCTTTTGTTTTGGACAAGCTAATGGTTTGTGGATCAAGTTTGTACCATAAAAACATAGGCCCATTTGCAAGATTTCTCACTTTGAACCCTCCTTTTTCATATTTGGTCCTCCAAAATCACCCAACTTTGATCAAGCATATCTCACTCAATTTTTAAGCTATGAGGGAGTTCTAATACTTTTTGGAAACCTCAAAGTGTCCTTTACAAGCCACTTTGGAACATATTTCTCATTTGGAGCTTTTATCTTGATCATATTTTCTTTAACAAAAAACTGCTTTTGAAGGATGCCTGAAAATGACCTGTAATCTTTTGTACTGTACCTCTTAAATGAAGCATTTCTAGCCCTAGCTTGTGAGAGACAAAGTTGTAGAGAATCCAATTTCCTTCAAAATAGGCTTTGAGTGGGGAATTTTTGATGTTCCATGTGAAAGTTATGCCCAGTCAAAGTTGGGTTGACTTTCTCCTAAAGAAACCCTAATTTGAACCTTTTTGTATTTGTTCATCTCTGAGTTTCTTTTAATGGAATCATGATCAAGCTTTGATCAAATGATGGATATACATCCCCATACTTGTTGTGTGAGCAATGGTTTAGAAGTTTGGATCATGCCTTGACTTTGGATTTGAATCAGTTTGATTGCAGATCATGAGACTGTTTGAGCAGGTAACTTTTGGAGTGATGCTTTGACTTTTGCCATGGGGTTAAATTAGATCACTATAAACCATATACCCTTGATTAGGAGCCTTATCTCATTGATCCCTCTTAGAGGAATCTCAAACCCTAGCCTTAGAAGGCTCTTGACTAGGAATGTAGCTTGAATGGAACCCTAGTCTTTGAATCTTTGTAAGTGAAGTAGATGGGGCAAATTTTGGGGTATGACAGGTTGTCCTAGATGCTAAATGTAGTGCCATCATTCAAAGTACTTTACCAAGGAAGGAAAGATATCCAGGAAGAGTTACTTTGCCGGTTACTATTGGTGACATTCATATTGGAAGAGGTTTGGTTGACACGGGTTCAAGTATCAATTTGATTCCTTTATCCATGGTCAAGAGGTTAGGCATTGTTGATATGAAAAATACAAGAATGACACTTCAATTAGCCGATAAGTCTACAACTATGCCTTTTGGGATAGCGGAAGATTTATTGGTGAAAGTTGATAAGTTCTTTTTTCCCGTTGATTTTGTTGTCATTGATATGGAGGAAGATGTTGATACCCCATTGATACTAGGAAGACCTTTTATGAAGACGGCAAGGATGATGATAGACATTGATGATGGTTTGATGAAATTGAGGTTCCAAGATGAGGAAGTGTGTTTTGATCTCTCGGAAGCAATGAAACATCCAAATGATACAAGTGATTGTTTTAGAATTGATGCTATGGAGGAAGTTATCATGCAAGTTGAAAGTCGAGCTCATGTGTTCAATCCTCTGGAGAAAACATTAACCAAAGCTCTTGATGTTCTCAATGAAGAAGAAGAAAAAGAGATTGAAGAGTGTTTGCGAGATCTTGATGCTTTTGAAGAGATAAGTCCTTTTGAAGCAAAGATGGAGGAGTTGAAAGATGAGCCAAAGGTGGAAGAAACCAAATTAGAATTGAAGATGTTACCAGCCCATTTGAAATATGTTTTTCTTGAAGAAGGTGGTAAGAAGCCGGTGATAATTAGTGGTTCATTGTCTAAAAAGGAGGAAGAGAAATTAATTCATGTGTTGAAAGCTAACAAGGAGGCGATAGGATGGGTTCTTTCCGATCTAAAAGGAATTAGTCCGGCCTATTGTATGCATAAAATTATGATGGAGGAGGATTTTAAACCGGTGGCTCAACCTCAACGCCGGTTGAATCCTACAATGAAAGAAGTTGTAAGAAAGGAAGTGGTGAAACTATTGGAAGCCGGAATGATTTATCCTATTTCCGATAGTGCATGGGTGAGTCCAGTCCAAGTGGTACCAAAGAAAGGAGGAATGACCGTGATCACAAATGACAAGAATGAGTTGATTCCGACAAGGACCGTGACGGGTTGGAGGATGTGTATTGATTACCGAAAGCTTAACCAAGCTACTAGGAAAGATCACTTCCCTTTACCTTTTATGGACCAAATGTTGGAAAGGTTATCGGGTCAAGAGTTCTATTGTTTCTTGGATGGCTATTCTGGATACAACCAAATTTCGGTCAATCCGGAAGATCAAGAGAAAACGGCGTTCACTTGTCCTTTTGGAATTTTTGCTTATAGGCGAATGCCGTTTGGATTGTGTAATGCACCGGCCACTTTCCAAAGATGTATGCAAGCTATCTTCTCGGACTTCATAGAAAAGACAATGGAAGTTTTCATGGATGACTTCTCCGTTTTTGGAGCCTCATTTGATCTTTGTTTGAAGAATTTTGATGCCGTGTTGAAAAGATGTGTTGAAACCAACTTGGTCCTCAATTGGGAAAAATGCAATTTCATGGTTACCGAAGGCATAGTTCTTGGTCACAAAGTTTCTTCCAAAGGAATTGAAGTCGATCGAGCAAAAGTGGAGGTTATTGAAAAGTTGCCACCGCCAACAAATGTCAAAGGGATTCGAAGCTTCTTAGGCCATGCGGGATTCTATAGAAGATTTATCAAGGACTTCTCAAAGATTGCAAAGCCTTTGAGCAACTTGCTCAACAAAGATAAGTCTTTTGTTTTTGATAATGCATGCCTTTTAGCTTTTAATGAATTGAAACAAAGATTGACCACCGCACCCATAATCATAGCGCCCGATTGGAAACTTGACTTTGAACTAATGTGTGACGCTAGTGATTATGCGGTAGGAGCGGTGTTGGGTCAAAGAAAATGAAAATTTTTTCATGCTATACATTATGCTAGTAAGGTTCTTAATGAAGCACAAATTAATTATGCAACAACCGAAAAAGAGCTACTAGCTATTGTATATGCATTAGAAAAATTTAGGTCCTACTTAATTGGTTCGAAAGTTGTTGTTTACACTGACCATGCAGCAATAAAGTATTTGCTTACCAAGCCGGATTCAAAGCAAAGGCTCATCAGGTGGATATTGTTGCTACAAGAATTCCACTTAGAGATTAGAGACAAGAAAGGAGCGGAAAACTTGGTGGCGGATCATTTGTCAAGGTTGGTGAATGAAGAGGTAACGAACAAAGAAGAAGAGGTTTTGGAATCATTCCCGGATGAAAAGTTGTTCATGGTGGAAGAAAGGCCGTGGTTTGCTGACATGGCTAATCACAAGGCATCGGGTTGGATGCCGGAAGATTGGAGTAAAAGTGCAACAAAGAAGTTCCTTCATGATGCCAAATTCTATGTGTGGGATGATCCATACTTGTTCAAAATTGGTGTGGATGGTGTGTTAAGGAGATGGTGTGGAGCAGGACGATGAGGAAGATTGAAGATATTCAGTGTTTACTTTTGTACTATTGTTATTTACTTTTATGTTGTTGAACTAGTAGCATAATTTCCTATTGTTTTTGTTAGTAACTACTTTTGTGCCATCCATATGAGGATGAGGTTTGTTGTACTTTGGTGGCCGTGGGTGCCACCCGAACATATTTTGTAGGCAACTTATGCCTTTGTTGATTAAGTATTTTGTTTAAGTAATGTGTGCTTGTGTGGGCAAGTTATGCCCTTGTTGTTATAATATTGTGTTTTAGTAGTAGAATAGTGTACATATATTATATGTTAAGGTGTATATAATTTTTTGTGTTTGTCTTGGAATAGAAGTGATGCTCTAAAGAAGAAAAAGTGATAAGGTGTGTCAACATCAAATACTTTGGATGGTGATGATGAGATTCTTAATGATGTTCATACCAAGGTAAGTATTTTGTTGCTTTGTAGATTATAAGGTGACTATGAACTAAGGGCTTTACACAAAGTTTTTGTCACATTGCATTTTAGAAATTTTGTTTGTGTTTGAATCAGAATTAGGACAAAACTAGATAAGTGAGTGGACTTCCATTGTGTACAAAAATAAGAGTGTTCTAGTGATTGATGTTAACTCAAATGATTCATGTTTAATCTTGCTTTGTATGAGACATTAGAGCTTAGAAGGGATCGAGGCAATTTTTTTTTGAGTAGTATGAGAAAAACCACCTTAAACAAGGCTACCCGTGAGTGTGTGATCTTTTGTAACCAATTTTGAGCCTAAATTTTTGTTTTGTCAAGTGACTCAAAGGAAAACACAATGAATTTTGATAAAGAGAAGTGATTCGCTTGACAATTTCTTTGGTAAACACTTAACCCAATAGTACTTGAACCTTGAATG
Organism: Vicia villosa; assembly: GCF_029867415.1. NCBI lineage: Eukaryota > Viridiplantae > Streptophyta > Magnoliopsida > Fabales > Fabaceae > Vicia > Vicia villosa. The sequence goes on along the minus strand of NW_026705160.1, from coordinate 809,444 downwards.
GAAAGCATTGATGTCTTTATAGATGTAAATGTTTAAAGTTGGGGAGAGATGTTTCTTAAAGAGAAAGAAAAGAAAGAAAATGGTGGTGCAATGCATTCTTTGAAAAAGGAAAATCAATGAAAAAAAATTTTTTTTTGAGAAAGAATGAGCAAATGATAAAGGAAAAAAAATGTGTGAATGGTCTAAAGAAAAGGAAAGAATGCATTGTATGGTGAAAAAAACAAAAGGGTTAAATATTATTAGTGTGTACATAAATAATGCTTTCCATGATCATTCGCCCTTTTTGTTTCAATGGCCGTGTACATATAATATCACTTGTTTGGAACCCAGGCCAAGTTACAACCAAATGAAGTCCTCAGTGATCTTTGTCCCTATTGTCTCGTGTACATAGTATAGATGAATATATGAATTGTTTTGGATGTGCGTCATTACTAGTGAGTGTGATTTGTCCTTTTTACTATCATGGCAATTGTCCTTCAATTATTTTTTTGAAGTGAAACATAGGTGATTCATTCATGAACATTATCTCTTTAATGTAATTGTGTTGAAAGTTTGTGTTCAGAAAGTGGTTCATAGTCATGTTAGAATCTTGTACAAGCAAGGAAGACTTATCTTGTAGGTATGTAACTCAAGTTTGAACCATTCAATTGATGTTACTAACCTCATGTGATTCGATGATGTATGTTTTTGAGCTAGCTTTGTTCGAGGACAAACAAAGATCAAAGTTGGGGAGAGTTGTTAGAATCCCATTTGTGCATAGTTTGTATATAAGTTTTGTGGTATTTCTGAAACTCTTGTGCCAAATTTGATTACTTTTTGATATAATAGTATGTAAATAAATAACTTTATGTTTATTTTCTAAATTAAGTTAGTTTATTAACTCTTGTTATGTTTTCTTTAGGTTTTAACAATTTTTGGACAAGATGGAATGAGAAGAATGATCAAAACAAGCTTGCAATGAGGATGGAATGCAAAAAGAAGAATTTTTGTGCAAGGAGGTCCGCTCAACGGAGTCCAAGCGGACCCAAGCAGGGATGCAGCAAATTTTTCCATCAGCAAGTCCGCTCAGCGGAGCTGATGCGGACATGGGCAGAGAAGAGCAGAAAATTTACCTCCGCTCAGCGGACCTTGAAGACAAAACAGATATTTTTACCGCTCCGCTCAGCGGACCTACTTTTTCAACTTTTGTTCCTAGCCACATAAAATTGATAAAAAAAGTGGTTTTGGAGAGTTCTTATCATAACACTCACTTGAAAGAATAGTTAGGGCAAGAGAAGAAGAAAGAAACCATTTTTCTTAAGAGAAAATCAAGATTTCCAAACATCTTTCTTTGATCTTCTTAAGTTTGATGTCACTAAATCTTGGTTTGTTGCTTGTTGTTGAAGCTTCCATGGATATGGAGGGCTAAGTTTCATCTTGTGTCAAGATTAGAGGTAGTTAGTTTGTAAATATGTACTTTCTTTGATCTATTATGTATGAACTTGGTTAATGATTAATACATGGTGAATATCTTGTTATTTATGTTTCATTTGTTGTTTTGGATCATTATTGAGAGATATGTTTCAAAGCTAGATCTAAAAGATATTCATCTATCAATAAACAAACTCTAGAGATAGATTTGTGAGTTGATAATCACAAGTATCAAGCTTTTAAGATTATCATGTTGATTGTCGGCATGAGAGATAATCTGACGGTGAATATGATAATAATCACGATATTGCTTTAGAGATAAACGGTATCGAGAGGATACGTGATTGTATTAATCATGAATAGGTTCATATATATAATCATTAGAGTACATATGAAGCAAACTAATGAACACTAATCTTGACACAGTTTTACCAAACCGTTTTTAAACCCGAAGTTATTGTCTTTAATTTCTTTTCATGCTATTTATTTTTCATGATATTAAAAACATCCAAAACCTTAACTCAAAATACACTGAGCTGTAGAACGGCGATAATATCGCATCAATCCCTGAGGAGACGAAACTAAGAATACTTATCCTAAACTTTCTAACACATGTATTGGGGCATTAGGTTCACCGCTGCCCCTCCATCTACCAAGACTTTATTAATGCCAACATTTTCAATCTTAGCCCTTATGTAGAGTGGTTTCAAATGGTTTCGCATACCTTCATCAGGCCTCTCGAAGAAAGCATTCTTCTCTTCAACTGCACCATTGTTCAGCACATAGTAACACACAGGTCTGTGTTTCGCTATCTCTTCGACGTCAGCCTCTTCACAATCTTCAACTTCAGTTTCTTGATTAAACTCATGAGGGAGTACAGACACAACATTGCAGTTGAGGTTTATAGATGATACCCCAACAGAGTCAAAATCATTTGTCATTCTATCATCTTCTTTCCAAGGGCTGGAATGCATCTTTTCCTCTTCTTTCTCATTTTCAGAATCGAACAATTTGCGTTCCACGGAGGTTTGCTTGACCTTGCCCCCTGGGTTGGGACTTGGTTACTGCTAGATTCTCCGATTTCCCTCGGTTTGTATTGTCATTGAGCCTTCTTCATCCTCTGGTGTCTTCTCCATTGGGATCTGGACATAGAATTTTTTCCTTTATAGTTCTCCAACCTGTACATCTCTCGATTTGAGGTTTGGAATTTCTTCCTGTACGCAATTGCAGTTCTTCCTCCTTGGTCCCAACTTCGCCATTTGTTGGTTCTGGTACCAGCTTGCATCCATCTATCCCTGGGTATGTCTGCAAAAACTTTGAATGTGACCCTACGAGCTCTAGGATGTGGGCTGTCAGGTCTCTTCGATGGAGTCCATATATCGAAACCATACAGGTTATGACGAAGTCCCTGAGTTTCTCTACCCATATAACAATACACCCTTTCGAATGACCGTGCCTGTATTTCGTCATAGACTGCTCCACATCTGGGACATAGTGCAATTTCAGTGTTTTCCCTGTGGCATTTGACCAGGAAGCCCACCAAACTTTCTTCCATCTTTGGGTATACCTTTAGCAAAGGATTTCCTCCTCTCCATGGTTGTTCCAATCTTTCTCGCAGGGCCCTTTCGAAGTTAGCCTGAACCCTTCGATTCAGCATGATCGAACACCTTGGACACATCCATTGTTTTCCGCCAGTCTTTTCATGGAAATTCCAGAGATAATATTTCAGGGTTTCTCCTCTTGGTGGAATTTCAATATTTCCCTTTTGCCTTGTCAACCATTTTTCCAGTTCGTCAATTTCAGACAAAGGCCGTCTAACATTGACCATGTTAACAACTGCTGGAGGGGCTTCAGAAATCTGAATTTGTTGAAGTTTCACCCTGAGGTCTTCAGTGGCCTCACTGGTTTCTTCTTTCAAAACTTCATTCGTCTCTGCATTGTAGGATTCTTCAACATCAGTATTGAAGACTGTATTGTTATTTAGGCCTTCAGTAGCCTGCTTTCCAGTTGACATCATTTCTGGTTCAGCAACTTCGACTTCAGACACCTCTACCATGTTGACATCAAGTGGTTCACACAGGTTAGTGTCAGCAATGTTCAAGGGGTTTGTGTCGACCTTCATGTGGCTCTTAGCCTTATCAGCAAATTTCAAACGTCCATCTCTGATAGCATTCTGAATTAGATCCCTAAAAAGAAAACATTGTGAGGTTTTATGGCCTAAAAAACCATGATATTTACAACAACCTCTCTTATTCTGTTGTTCTAACGGAGGAATTTTAGAATTAGGAGGCACTATCATTTGGCCATCTTTCACTAGTAAATCAAATATTTCGTCACACTTAGTGACATCAAATGTATAAGTTTTCTTAGGAAATCTATCGCTCTTATCATTCTCTACTGGATTTTTTCCATTGGCAGGGGTAAGTAATTTGCAAGCATAAGGTGGTGCTTCTTTTAGTTCGGCTAGATCTACTTCGACCTCTTCTACACTGTATGAGTCTTCGACAGATTCGTTGTCAACGTCTTCTGCTTCGACGTACGCTACCCTTTCTTTCTTGTATCCCTTGTTTGCCCTAGCCTTTTCTGCTTTTAAGCGTTCGACCTGTCGAACCCTATCTGCCAACTGGGCCATATCCCTTAGATATTGAGTATCCAGTTTCTTTCTAATTGAATAATCTAAACCACCAGCAGCCATTTCGACTAGTTCATGTTCTGGGACAGTCGTGAAACATCTTGACTTTAACAAATGGAACCTGTTTAGATACTCATCTATAGGTTCTGTGAACTTCCTCTTGATGCTAGCCAATTATTTCAGACTTATCTTGGTTTGACCCATGTAGAATTGTTCATGGAATAATCTTTCCAAGTGTGCCCATGCATCTATGGAATTTGGGGGTAAGGTAGTGAACCAAACAAAAGCATTTTTTGCCAGCGAACTAGGGAAGTATTTAATCCTTAAATCCTCATTCCCTGCTAAATCTCCTGCTTCTGTCAGATACCTGGCAATATGTTCCACCGTTGATTCACTAGTGTCCCCTGAAAACTTTGTGAATTTGGGTACTTTGGTCCCTCTTGGTAATTCTGTTTGCATAATATAATCTGCTATGGGGGATGTATAATTTGGGCGTCGAAGTCCAGTACTGAGGCCATTATTGGCCATAACTCTCTCTATCATGGCAGTTAGGTTATTCTCTGTAGCCAGGTTTTCTCTCCTGATTCTCTGAACTACTTCGTCTGGGTGTTCGTTCCTACCTATTACCCTTAATATGGGTCTTTCTTCCTCAAACTCTTGCTGGACGGGAACAGTTCTTTGATTCGAAGCCTCTAAATCTATTACCCGATTCCTTTCGACCATTGTTGTTCTTTATGGAGGAATCACGCCAGTAGTGGTTGCACCAGGCGGAGGAACCGCATTTTGGATACGTTCTAGAATAGGATCGCCTTCTCGATAAGAGGATTGGTTATTTCTCCTCTTGGGTAGTTGAACTCCGATGAATTCTGCCATTCGATTCATTTGGGAAGATATTTTTTGAAAAGTTTCTACATTCTCTCGATTAGTATTAGCAATATTGGTTGCTAATGGATTTAAGATTGACGCTAATTCTTTGGCCAGGATTCCTAACATATCGTGGTTACTTGCGTCCATCTCTTGTCGGAATGCTGCTTGATTGCTTGTGGTAAAATTGGGTATTTGGGCAGAGAAGCCAGTGTTTTGTGCGCTTCGACCCACTGAACCAGCATTTGGCGAAAACGTTGCTGGGTTAGTTGTAGTGTATGTAGGTCCTGCTCCTCGTGTACCTGTCATGTATGGATATGGCATTCCATATTGACTGTTTGGTCTCCATTCGAACGCGGATGATCTTGGGGTAAATAACTGATTTGCAGCATTTGTCGAGGCAAGTTGCATTTCGCTCGCACTTGAGGATGGAGGCGCGGTAGTCGATACTAAAACTGGAATAGTCCTTGTCGTTGCTGCATTATTTTCAAGTATAGCCTGGGAACTATCCATAGGTCTCGATCCAGTCGGACCCGGTATATCCTGCGCTCCTTGAATAGAAGTCGAAACATGCGTAGAATTTGCCGCTCCTGTTCCTGACCCTTGTGGGGGATCTTGATCTCCCCCTGCACTGGTCGTAACGACCATTTTCTTGTTGTACCTTCGTTTGGGAATCGGTTGTGCACTGTTTGTTAATTTACTGTTCCTAAGGTTCATACAAGGTCTTGATATTTTCTAGACAAAACAAAACAATCGATTAATAACAATCTGCTTGACACTGTCCCACTGGGCGTTCCAATTTGTTTACAGTGATTTCCGGTAAACAACCGCTAGTCTTCTAAACTATAATAAATATGATTTGGTTACTCGCATGATCGACTAGATTGATCCTAGGACATAGTTAAAAAGGTTGTTATTCATGATAGTTCGAATTATGTCTATGGTTGGTGTGTCTCGAAATAAGAAATACTTAATCAAGGAAATAAAGATTAGAAATCACCTTGTTATACACGTAAATATAACATCAGCGAAAGGTAAGTTAAAGATAAAACATAAGACAAAACTGTAAAAGTGCAAGAATCTTAAAGTGCGGAAAAGTTAAATGCTTCGAAAATTAGATGACATGAAAGTAAAGATGCAGGAATATAAATGGCATAAAGTAAATGGAATGCAGTAATATCGAAAGATATTTGAATAAAGAAAAATACACATGTATTTAAAATGGTGTTGGTGTCATACGTACATTTCTCAGCGAACTCTTTCTCTTAACACTTGATACTTGAGTAATATGTGAGTGATTTGTACAAAATGAACACACGGAATCCTAACATTAAGACCCTTATTTATACTAGTTTCGACCCTAACGGTCCTATACTAATCTAATGCCACGTTTCCCACAGAAAATCCAGGGATGCCATCGGTCTTCGTGCGGTTACATAAACTACTTCGAAATTCAAATCATCCCGCCTGAATCTCCCTTCGACGCGTGGCAACATAATTAGAAACAAGAATACGAAAATACGCTAAGCTTCAGTACTTTGCATATTTCGCGAAAACGTTTAAGTCCCAAAAGACAATTCCTTTCGAATTTAGCTTCAGTGCTAACTATCTTTGTTCCAACTTAAACATCATTCTCGAAGCATGGCCATCAGTAGCCATTTTTATCTTCAAAGATGATCATCAGTAACCATCTTCCTTTGAATTCCAATTCTTCGAAGGACATTCTTCTAAAACGAAATCTTTAGCTAACACATAGGTGGATGGATGAAACATCTTAGGCCCTATGATTGTGTTAAGGATCATGTTGACCATTTATTGATCCTTTACCTGAATCTCATAGACTGGAAACCTTAATAGAATACCTAGTAAATATGTGACTGCTCTGGGTATCCATACTGATCTGACTGGGAGATTGTGACATGTCAGATGATGTGACATCTTAGGGGGATCAAAATTAGGGTATGACATGTTTGTCGTTGTACATAACTCTTTCATTGAAGATCACATCTCTACTGCGTATCCTCCTTTTATTTTCATCATCCCATAGGCGATAGCCAAACTCATCCTCACCATAACCGAGGAAAGTGCATTTCTTTGATCTGGGATCAACTTTATTCCTGCCATGATCATTAATATGAACATATGTTACACAACCAAAAACTCTAAGATGTGCGAGTTTTACCTCTTTTCCGCTCCACACCTCTTTTATTATTTTGTGCTCTAATGGTGCCGATGGACCTCAGTTGATTAAATAATGGCACAGTCCTCTCCATTATGATTTCGTGTTCATAGCATAACTTTTTGAACTAGGTGTCTACATATTCACCACCATTGTCAGTTCAGAACTTTTTGATCTTTAATCTAGTTTCGTTTTCTACCATTTATTTCCACACCTTGAAAGCCTTTTATATGTCAGACTTATATTTCAGAAAGTATACACATACCTTGGTGTAATGGTCATCAATAAAAGTCACAAAGTATTTCGTCCCACTAATAGATGAGACGGTAGTTGGACCCCAAACATCAGAGTGGACAAGCTCGAGTTTTTCCTTTTTTGAGGTTCTCCCACTTGTCTGAAAGCTTACTCGCTTCTACTTTCCAAGTATACAATCTTCGCACATGTCAATTTCTATTAACTCAAGACCCAATAGTTTTCCTACAATCTCACAAGATTTTTCATTACCAAGGTACACTTTACTAAGGTTCCCGGGGACAAAATTTTTGAAGAAGAGTTTCTGTGAGGTTGCATGAAAGGATGCTCCAGAGTATAACACCCAAGACTCTTCGTTGCTCTCCAAAGAACATATCAACGCATCACCTCCTCCTGAGGTTGAAGCAATGTTTGCCTCATCTTTTGCCTCCTGATTCTTCAGTGTACTCTTTCACTGATTTTTGTATTGTCTGATCTTCCCGCAATTACAACACTCAATAGTCTTCGAGCTGTTAGAAGTATGATGATTTTTGGACTTTGATCGTCTCACCTTTGATTTGTTGCGTTCGCTTCCTCTGGTTGAACTTCTACCTTTTGACTCGGTATGCAATACTGAAGAGGTTGATGATTCACCCGACTCTTTCCGTTGGATCTCTTTACTGAGAACCAAATCACGAACATCATCAAATTTCAACATATTGCTTCTCGATGAGCTACTCACGACTGTGACTGTAGCATTCCAACTTTATGGAAAGGAAGAAAAAAGTATCAAAGCCTGTAATTCTTCATCAAATACGATTCCAACTGAACTCAATTGGGTTGTAATAGTGTTGAGTTTGTTCACGTGTTGCGCCATTGACCCATCATTTGACATACTTAAGTTGAACAACCGCTTCATCAAATGAACTTTGTTTGAGGCCGACGACTTTTTTGTACATGTTGGAAAAAGCCTTCATAAGATCATCTGTAGTCTTTTCTTTTGCAATATTGAGAGCAACATTACTGGATAACGTTAATTGAATAACTCCAAGAGCTTTTCTATCAAGAAGGGTCCGACATCGTCCTCCATTGCCGCCGGTTTCGTTCCCGTGAGATGTTCATGCAAACCTTTTTGATACAAATAATCCTCTATTTGCCTCTTCCAAAAGCTGAAGTCCGCACCATCAAACTTCTCAATTTTCACCTTTCCTTCGTCTGCTTCTGAAACGGAAAGAACCAACCAGCTCTGATACCAATTGTTAGGAAACTACGCAACATTTCCTTATAGTCAGATTCGTGGAAGAACAAATTAACGCGGAAGCACACAAACTTAATGAAAATGAAATTCATAAATTCATTAACCTCTCCTCACATAAAAATTTCGCAACTCAATTACACTAAAAATATTTATTGATTATGTTCTGATGTTATTACAAATGAAAGATACAAGGCCTTTATAAGCAATAAAACAAGAAAGGTGAATGGCTATAATTTAACATTTGCTTAAATTTCTCATAACCATTCTTATTACTTTTTACTATTTATTTTTCTTGTTTCTCTTTTATACTCTCTTTATCTCTCTCATTTATTTTGACCAACAAAAAGATGCACCTCCAAATGGAGCGGTAAAGAGACTGAATAACTACTAAGCATGAGTGCAATAGTTGCCATAGTTGGTCTTTCAACCACATTTTCGTGAACACATAGTGAACTAATGTAAATGCATTTCATTATTTCAATTTGTGAACCATTGTTTAAAGATGGATCAATTATATTTGTGATTGTACACTCCCTCCAGTTTCTCCACACCTGCTCAATTGCATACATCACTAATTATAATCCTACTTTAATATGTTGGTTATATGTAATAATATTTTAATGCATATTTTTTCATTGGTATGGAAGACAAAGGTTCCTAGTCGTATTCATATCTTCGGTTGGAGATTGATTTGGAATAGACTAGCTTCGAAAGTTGAATTAGCTAAACGTGGAATTCTTTTAGATCCTAGTTTGTCGGTGTGTTCTTTGTGTGGTCGGGCTCAAGAGGATCTAGATCATCTCTTTCTTCATTGTGACATTGCTAGAGATTGGTAGCATAAATTGTTTCTTTGGCTCCACTTGGATGTTATCATCCCGTCCGGAATAATTTTGGAGCGGTTTTTTTGCTTGGAGAATTATTGTAAGTCGCATTTTAATTTAGATGTGGGTTGGTTCTTTGACTTAATTTTTTGTTGGACTATTTGGAAGTGTAGGAATGAGGTGATTTTTAATGGGTTGGATTTGTCTAAGTTTGATGGATTGAGATTTATTAAATTCTTTTCTTGGGAATGGTTTATGAGTTTTTTTAAGGTGCATGACACTATTCTTTGGCCGGATTGGTGTGTCGATCCGAGACCGTTTTTGTAGGTAGATTTGGCTTGGGCAGTTTTGTTCCCCGGTTGTGTCCGGTAGGGGTTTGATGCCCTTTTTGTTTCCTTTTCTCCTTCTTGTAACCTTGTCTGGGTTGAGCACCTCTAGTGCTTGTTATTATAATCCAATTTGCTTATAAAAAAAATTGGTATGAAAGAAATAATAATGAGAGATTAGGATTTACAAAGCTAAGTAAGTCTTCCATACCCTGCTCATGAAGAATGCCATAAACTTTCAGGTCAGTTATAATTTCTAGAATTAATACTCCAAAATTGAAAACATCTGATTTTATAGAAAATTGTCCAAACATTATATATTCAAGAGCTATATAACCACTACATAACACTATAAAATAATTTAATTAGTAACAAATATTCAACATGATTTATTTGATTAACAATTCTGATTTCATGTTAATAGAATAAGTTTTTTTATAATAACCAATGATTCATAGTAGTACTTAAAAATTACTAAAATATCATAGAAATTATTTTAAGAGTTAACATCGATGAATTATTCGCCGTACAATATTAAAGTAATAAAGAAAAATTGCAATTAACAAGATATGAATTTATATTCTTATACTTACTATGTTCCAACGATTTTATTTGTATTTATTTGAGTTTGATCAATACGTAGTAGTCTGGCCATACCAAAATTTGATATTTTAGGATTTATATCGTTGTCCAAGAAAATATTACTTGCTTTAAAATCGCGATGTATAATGCAAAGTCAAGAATCCTCGTGATAGGGTAAAGAAGTCCACTAACAATACCGTCAATAATTTTATAGCGTCTTTTCCAGTCTAATTGTGCTCTCTTTATTGGATCTATATACATGGACCAAATTAGCTACTTTAGTAGTAATATGTATAGTCTTTTTATCAAATGAAAACTAATGTAAGAGAGGAACAATCTAATAAAGCATATATTATAACCTACAAAATAAAAAGTAGTCAAGGCTTTTATTAGGAACAAATTCATAGATAAGTAGTCTTTCTTTTCCTTCTAAACAAAAACCAAGTAGTCGAACTAAATTTCAATGTTGAAGTTTAGCCAGTAAATGCACTTCATTCTTAAATTCACTATCTCCTTGACCAGAACCTTTTGACAACCATTTTACCGCAATCACCTGTCCAGTATAGAGTTTCCCTGCAAACATATCACATTATTTTTATTTTTGGAACACTATGCCTTTTAACTGTATTTTGAGATAATGGTGTACCTTGTGTTGTCTCTAATTATAGACCTCTTTGTATCCATTTTAAGGTTATTTGAATCATTATTTATTTTTAAAAAAAAACATTTGTATATATATGATTAAGAGTCTGTTTATTTTAGCTTTAAAAAAGTTAATTTTTCTTTATATTTTTAAAAATGGATTTTATAAAACTGTTTTTTTAAATATTACAAATTTTTTTCTATTCATTTTTTCTAAATTGAAATATTAATTTTGACAACATATAGCATAAACATACATTATTGAAGATCAAAACATAATTGAAATTGCAATTTTTAAAAAAAAATTGTATTTCGAAAATGATTTTTATAAAAAAACTATTTGAAATAGCTGCAAAATTAAGTGATTTTTTGAAATTTTGATATCTAAAAAAAGTTTCGATAAAATACTTAAAATAACATTTTAAGAGTAACTATTCAAACCAAATTTTTATTTGAAATTTTTGTGAAATCTTTGTAAAAAATTTTTTACACAAATTATATAATAATATAAAAATAATTTTTAAAAAAACACCAACTAAACGGACATGTAAGTTCTTTCACGAGGAAGAATATGATATACATCTAAATCAAATGGTTACTTACTTGATAAACAATTCCAAATCCGCCATGTCCGAGTTTATTAGCTTCAGAAAAGTTATTTGTTGCAACTTGTATTGTATCAAAATTGAATTGCAATGACTCCTCGATTTCAATATCATCCTGATCGTGTTCTATTTCTTAATGAAGAGAGAAATTTCATATCTAATATTACAACTTGGTTTAGCAACTCTCTCACCTTTCTTATTATTACAACAACTAGGAATTTCTGATATAGCAGCTTCTAAACAATCAGTACACTCTTGAAATGACAACTCAGGTGTCATTATGCGTGGCAGACTTACGACGAGGATGACTACCTGAGGTAGCTTTTTCCTTAAATTGATCAACCTCTGATGCGTTGTTTAAGTTCCACGTATAAAAAGTAGGTGATTCTTCCATAATACCGAATATTGATTGGTTCGAGTAGCGTAACATGCAGTAATCATACAACCAGTAGCTTCTTTCTGTTAATTATTCAATAGAGAGACTTTTGGATATAGTTGTTTATAGCTTTCTGCTCCAAATGCATTGCATGAAAAGAGTACAAGATGAAAAATGCTAGGAAGTTCTTCATCAGTTAACCGCAAGATACATTAATTAAATGATGGATGGTCTAATAGCGGAAACCTAATAGTAGGTGATCCACTTTTTTTTAAACAATGCTCTTAATATCTTTTGAATAAATAAAATATAAAAAACAATTTTTCATTTTTTTTTCAAATTTTTATATTTTATGTTAGTTTTTTCAAAAATTTGGTATCAAATATAAATTTTGGAAAAGTATATGCTTTTATGCTGATTTTTATATTTTATTCATAACAGAGTGTGCTAGTTATATTTGGTGTTTGATAAAGATGTGTGTCTTGTTTAATGTTTAAAGATGATGTAATCACGTGTAAGGGATGGAAAATGCATTCAAAATGCTTATGGCATACCGATGATGAAAAGAATAAATGCAGTTTTCTTATCGAGTATTTATACTAGACAAAAAATCCTTAATGTTTGTAATTTCATAGATTGAATTGTCTAAGATTTGCAATTTAGTAATAAAAATAGAATAGAAAATACTTAAAGACAAAAAAATGTATAACTCTCTGATGAATGAAATCTATCGTGGATATGGATCAGTAATTGAAGCCTCGTTTATCGATTCATGTGATGTTGATCTATCAGGATTCCCATCTGATATCTGCATATTTTGTAAGCTTCTAGTTTCACTTCCATAAAAATAAGCGGGCTTCGAAGGTATTGATAGAGTAATAGAATGACTATTAAGCATGAGTGCAACACTAGCCATGGTTGGTCTGTCTTCTACTTCTTCTTGAAGACAGAGTAGACCAATATGAAGGCATCTCATTATTTCATTTTGTGAAATGTTTTTTAATAATGGATCTATAATATTTGTCGCTCTTCCCTCTTTCCAGCTTTTCCATGCCTGCAAGAATTTAATCAAATACAGATATTGAAAATACAATTAGCTATAGGACATAAATAAATTTCAACAAATTATGGTAAGAAATGTGTTACTTACATAACTCAGTAGGTACTCAACATCATTTCCAACACAAATATTTGAACTATTTTTATGACCACTTATTATCTCAAGAACCAATACTCCAAAACTAAATACATCTGATTTTACAGAAAATTGTCCATGCATTGCATATTCTGGTGCCATATATCCACTGCATACAATAGTAGACAATCTTGATCAATACAAAAATTATGAAATGAAAAGTTAATAAGTTTCCTTCAATTCTTATATAAGACTAAAGGTATCAGTAACAATGTTCTAATCTTGATTTTTAAATTGAAAAAGTGTTTTATGTTATCCTTCAATCATACATTTTGATACTTTTTAAAAATGCTTGGCTCTTATATCTTTCAAATAAAACTTCGAAAACTTGGAATAAACTGTTGATACAAGTAACTAAGTTAAAATTTGAAATAAATACTTTACTTATAGTCGATTCAAATTAATGACAATCAGTAAACTTTAGCAATATGAAAAGACTTACTAGGTTCCAACAATTCTATTAGTATTTCCTTGAGTTTGGTCGAGAACAAACAACTTTGCCAATCCAAAATCAGCTATTTTAGGATTCATCTCAATGTCTAAGAGAATGTTACTTGCTTTGAGATCACGATGTATAATGCGCAAGCGAGAATCCTCATGAAGATAAAGAAGACCTCGTGCAATACCTTTTATGATTTCATAGCGCTTTCCCCAATTCAATAGTGTTTTCTTTGTTGGATCTGCACCAATAAAGATATATGATTTTTGAAACTATTTTAGTAGTTATAATTTGTCTAGACATTATTAAGTTTATATTATAACCTACCGAATAGGAAGTAATCTAGACTTTTATTCACAACAAATTCATAAATAAGTAGTCTTTCTCTTCCTTCTAGACTGAAACCAAGTAGCCTAACTAAATTCCGATGTTGAAGTTTGGCTACTAATGTTACTTCATTTTTAAATTCTTTGTCTCCTTGAACGGAATCTATTGATAACCTTTTGACCGCAATCATTTGTCCATTAGAAAGTTTACCCTAAAAAAATTTCAATTTTAGATATAGTAAACAGAAATTTCTACTATAATATTTTGATAACATGCACTATTTTTAAGAGAGAAAAAATGAAGCCTTACCCGATAAACATCTCCAAATCCTCCATGCCCAATTTTATTTGAATTTGAAAAGCGATTTGTAGCAACCTGTATAGTATCAAAGCTAAATTGCAATGACTCAAAAACCATTACTTCATCTTCTCCATCGTCTTCGTATTCTTCATTGTTAGCTTAAGACATTAACCAAGTTAAATAAGTTAGTTTTTTTAAAAGTACAAATACAAGTCGATATGTTATAAATACTTGCAGACCTCTCTAAATATACATAGTTTAATTTATAAAAATAAATTACCATAATGAAATAGAAATATTGAGGCAACCGATGTTAAATATTACATATATTTTTATTAAAAAAATTGTATTTTTTTCACATTAGACATAGCATTCAACTGATATGACCTGATATAAATTGTCTTTGATTTACTACATTGCTAGGATTTACATTGGACCAGACCCGATGTAGAATGTACTTTTCGACCCGATGTAAAAAAACATTTCCTACACATGAGATATAAAACTAGAGAGAAACGTATTTTACTTCTCAATTTTTGATATTCCTAGATGTGACCAAGTAATTTGCATGATTCGTGCTATTAAAACACATATTTACATTTGGTTGTTTAATGGATTGATTATATTTTTAATTTCTTTAAAAACAATCTTCAACTAAATTTTAATATATAATGTTTTTTGTGGATAATATTAATCCTTGCAACTTAGTCAACCTAAATTAAAGCTCCATATTTTAAAATGATTTTTGTAGGAATTATAGTTTAATTAACAGAAATCTTAAACTAGTGCTATATACCTTCAAAACCGTGTTTTGGTTTTCTCACCCGCCAACAGAAACATGTAAGAATAGCTACCAAAACCACAAAAACAGATGGCACTGCTATCGCGATGACAGTACGTGTTTTGTTGTGTCCTGCACCACAAATTTAGTGTCAATTACTAATATTTTCACTGTGTGTGATTTTTAAGTCAGCATCTTTAGTAGATTGATGTGAAAATTAAGTACCTGAAGAAATGTTATTGGTGGATGGTGATGGTGGAGTTGCAACTGAGTCTAACTCAATGGTAGCATTATAGAATCTATTAGTTTCATATCTAAGATGGCAACTTCGTTTAAGAAGTCGTCCTCCCGTCGTGCCATTACAACAAATTGGAATTTCTGAAATTATTGCTTCCAAACAATCAATACATTGTTGCGATGACAATTCAGGCACACACTGCACAGAACCATATATAGTTTCAAAATTTGCATACTCATACTTATCTGCATCATATTTACGACGGGAGTCACCTGATGCAGCTTTGTCTTTAAGATCTGTCAACAGTTTATTCAGTCCGTCGTTGTACTTGTTCATGTCGGTTACAGCTGCCGAAGATGTTAAACTCGTTGTAGGCTTGGTATCCACTATCCTAAATATTGAGCGATTTGAGTACCACAAAGTTAAATTCCAACCCCAAACAATCGCCTCTTTTTGATTTGGACACTTCTCTCTAAGATAGGCAAAAGAACTGTTTAGGTATGTTAGACACTCATTGGGCTTAACATCTCCACTACACATTCCAATGGCATATACTTTGTTTGGATCCTGGCCATACGAGAAATTGTAGAAGCCGTAGTTAATTTCTTTATGAGAAGAGAAACTAGATATAACGGTTTTGAGGTTGTTGTCGTAGGTGCTGGTGGCTGTGTAATTGCCTCTTTCGTTATCACATGATGCAGGATCTCTCTTTGATACAAGATCTCCGTATGATACAGAATCTCCGGCTTTGGCTTGGGAAACTATTATGAAAAAAAGAAAACAAAGAAAGGGAAGGAGAGGCATTGTAAAAAAAGTTTTGTATGAATGAGAATGATGAGAATGAGGTGAGGGTGTGCTATAAAAGTGAGGTGAGGGTGTAGGATTTTTGAGTTGACTGACCATAAACTTATAGAAAAATTTTATATTCTTGATTTTTCCTATACGCTTAAATGAGGGGGTAGGAGTTGACTGACCATAAATTTAATAATAATGTTAGAAATAATGGGGAGATGCATGAGACTCGGTCAAAGAGGGCTCCATCATGAAGGAAATAAGTGTGTTGTTGAAAAGAAATATGAAGGGAGGATTTGGTGTTGTCTTCTTAAACGAGAGGAAGTAAAACATTAGAATAAAAGACCTGCTTTTCAAACCTCAAATCAACAAACTAAGTACTATATATGCATAGTAGTTAGCTTGTCATTAATTATTGTTGAAGTGTAATCATTTAGTATTTGCTATTAGATTGTCGTATAGCTTGTCATTAATTAGTGTTGAAGTGTAATCATTTAGTATTTGCTATTAGATTGTCGTGGGCCTTGAGTTGGGTTTCAGCTAATTGGTCTAATTGGTCTAATATGAGTTGTTTATATATTATATCTATAATATAAGAAAATTAGATGTTTTTAAATATTTCTTCTGTCATTTCTTTTTATTCTGCAATCTCATTAAATTAAGGGAATTTGTGTCTAAAATTTATTTTTTTTCAACTACTGATGTTACTTTATTTTCTTTCAACTACATGTCCGTTCTATTATGTCTTTCGTTGTCAAAATTAGGATCAATTAATGATGTCATTTGATTTAATTACAATTTCCTTCTTTTCTTTAATATTACTTTTTCTTACCTTTCTTTCATTCTATAACTATTCTTTTCTCTCTCTTCTATCTAATTATAAAATTAAATATGTTTTTATGTCTTTTAAATATAACAATTTTTTCATTTTTCTAAATATATTTTTAATAATAAAGATTAAAATTTTGTTTAAATAAAACTAATATTTATATACAAATTTTTTTTATTAAAGATCTATATATTTTTATATACAAAAAATGGTATTTATGATCCAAATATTTTTTATTCAAAAATAGTATACGGGAAAATCTATTATTGATCTAAATATTTTTATATAAGAAAATTTACTATTGATCAAAAATTTTTGTAAATGATATCTAAACAAAAATCATATTTATATACGGGAAAAAAATCTTTTATCGATATAAATATTTTATATACGAAAAATGGTATTTATGATCAAAATATTTTTTATTAAAAAATGATATATACTGGGAAAAATTATTATTGATCTAAATATTTTTATATATGAACATTTACTATTGATCCAAATATTTTTGTAAATGATACCTAAAAAAATAATATTTGTATTCGGGAAAAAAGTCTATTATTGATCTATATATTTTTATATACCAAAAATGATATTTATGATCCAAATATTTTTGGTTAAAATGGTATACGGTAAAAAAAATCTATTATTGATCTAAATAATTTTATATACGAAAATTTACTATTGAACCAAATATTTTTGTAAATGATACCTAAACAAAAATAATATTTGTATACAGAAAAAAAATATATCATTGATCTAAATATTTTTATATTCGAAAAATTGTATTTAGGATCCAAATATTTTTTATTCAAAAATAGTATACGAGAAAAATTTATTATTGATCTTAATGTTTTTAAATAAGAAAATTTACTATTGATCCAAATATTATTGTAAATGATACCTAAAGAAAAATAATATTTGTATACGGCAAAAATCTATTATTGATCTAAATATTTTTATATACGAGAAATGGTATTTATTATCAAATATTTTTGATCAAAAAATGGTATACGGGAAAAAATCTATTATTAATTTAAATATTTTTATATAGGGAGAAATTTTTATTGATCTAAATATATATATATTTTTTAACCTTCGATTTAAAATATGTACATTATATAAACAAATGCGCGTAACAAGCCAGAACTCGTGTGTATGCACTGATTTGTTACTAGTTTTTTTTTGTAAATATAAAAATAGAATGTGTGTAGAATCATTTCTATAACCGGTTTTTCAATTGAATAAAAGTTAGTTACAACTTTTTCTCTCTTCTTCTGTTTACATCTTCTTATTCTTTGTTTTTCTTGTTCTGCTGTGCACCAACAATTGGTATCTAGAACTTCGATTCATATCCACGGGTAGGAAACACGAGTCTACATGAGGTTTGTGATTGTTTTGATTTCAGAATCATTCAATTCATGTTGAGTTGAAGATCGGAAATGAAGCACAATCACATTTCTTGATTTCAAGGAATCAGAAAGCATGAGTATTTGGTGAGATCTGAGTGATTTCTTGCACAATATCTAAGATGAACGGTGGAAATGGTGGTTTGAATATGAAACTTCCGGTGTTTGAAAGAAAGAATTGGAATCGGTGGAAACGGTGGTTTGAATACGAAACTTACGGTGGAAGCGCAATTCACGTACGAGTATATCGACGTTTTTATTTTTTTTAAAAATGACTTTTTTATTTTTCGTAAAAACATGAATTTTTAATTTTCGAAAAAAAATAATTTTTTTAATTTAAAAAAATCAAAATTTTTTATTTAAATTTTTTATTTTTGAAAAAAAGTCAATTTAGATACTAATATAACAAACGGTTCGGTTCAGAGTTAATTAAAGATTGGTTAATTGCTTAACGGTTCGGTTCTTGAACCATTAATAAAATATAAGTTTGGTTCACTAACCATTACTAATGGTTTGGTTAGTTTAGCTTCAGTTTGGTACAGTTCAGCGGTTCGGTTCAGTTCATGGTTTTTTTGAACAACCCTACCTAGAACCCTAAAAATACAAATACCAGTTCCACTCAAAGATAAGTTTAGGCCAGTCTTTATATAGAATTAGTATTAACTGAATTGGACCTAAAACCGCAGCAAGGTGGCTGCACAAAGTCTGTTGCGTGATCTCTAAGAAAATAGGAATTATCCCTTATTTGTTCACCCGACCACGATACAACCTTGAAAAGCCCTTGTGATTCTTGCTTTTATACTTTTAATACGATTTTTGGATGACGGCATAATTTAGTCTTTTGTTTGCAAGATTGTTGGATGAGTGAAAATACCCCACTTTTGTGTTTTTCATCTATCGATGATTGTGTGCTAGGTGTGATTCATTTTTGAACTAGTGTTGTTTTAGAATGTTTGACATATTCTTTGTATTTAGCATTTGTGCATGTTTATGTTATCGTCGTAGTTTAGTGGTAAGTGTGTTTCTTTGTGTGTACCGTTTTGCATGTGAGCCATACATTTGTTTCCGTTTTTCAAAACTTTTTGATTCGTGATTTTTGGATTTTTGCTTTTGTTTCCTCGAGTTAGTTGATTCTTGTTTAGGGACAAACAAGTTTAAGTTTGGGGAGAGTTTGATAAGTGCCAAATTGTAGTTATATTGTGTATAGTTTTGCGGCACTTATCTTCTCTTTTTCCTCAATTTAGATGTGTTTTGTGTATATTACATACAATACGTATACTTTGTGTTTTATCGAGTTTTTGATTCATTTATGTACCGACTAATAGTTTTTCATTCAATATTGTAGGTATTAAAGCATGTATGGAGCATTGAGTAATAAATCTTCAAAGATGCAATTTTGGATCAATAAAAGAAGAAGCAAATGAAGAAAATAAGAAGTGCTTCTAGTGTGAGTCGCCCGACGGAGCAATTGGCTCGCCGGGCGAGCGTTGGAAAATTATGGTCTTGCTTCTGCCTTGGGCCGCCTCTTGGTCACCGGGTGGAAGAAGAAGGAGTCGTCAGGCAAGGAATTTCGTTCGTCGGGCGAAAGAAGATATTTTGCCAGCTTATTGACGGGGCAGAGGCTGTGTAGCCAGGAATAAAGGTTTCACCGGGCAGAGCAATTGGCTCGCCAGACGAAAGTCGCATAGCAGAATTTGTTTATACTTCAATTTCATTTTAGGTTTTTTGTGGTTAGTTTTGGGGATTTTTTTCTCCCACGCCAATTCCACCCATTTTTCTTTAGGATTAGCTTAGATAACAACTTTGGGTCTTTAATTCAGTGATTCAGAGGTGGATTGCTCATCAACTGGAGCTGACAAACCGAAAGATTTGTGGTTTTATCTCTATTTCTCTCTATGTATTTCTCTTAGTTTGGTGTTGTATATATATTTACTTTGAATTCATGTATATTTGTCGCACATGGCGTTATATAAAGCTTGCTTTACAAATCTTTGTTTATTGTTGTCTTAGATTTTTGCTCTGTGCTGGGGATTTGGGTTGTTTTAGAGATAGAGTTCTTGAATCCTTATCTAGGATGATTATCTGTTAGTTTCTGGATTTTAGAGATAGATTTAGAGCTAACAATCTTTATGAGTGTCGAAGCTTAATGCTTTCGTGTTGGTTGTGTCGGTTCAGAGATCGTCGATACGATTGATATGGATGTCTGATGTGTTGTTGAGGTGTGCTGAGAGATTGTCACCGAGATGATATAGTAGTTCTATCTACTTTGGGTTAGAAATGACTCAGGGTGCGAGCGATGCCAGATGACATTGACGAGTATTGTAGGTTGAGTGTAATTGGTCGATAAGTTTAAGTTTGTGAGAAGTAGATTATATGCCATACTTGATGAGTCTTTTCTTGCGGAAGAATGAATTCTTTTGTGTTAATATTTACTTTTCAGTTTTTATGTTTTAAACAATTCGATCCAAACTCATAACTGTGGAAACTGTTGAACGGCAGTTCAATGCACTAGTCCTTGTGGAGACGATAAATTCCCGGATAAATACTTCCAAAACTTTTGTTGCTTGCCGCTTTACCGCTTCAACACATTTTATTCAACATGTTTCAGCTAGGTTGGTTTTACCAAAATGCATGACAATCTTAGAGAAACTACAACAATCTTTTCAAAAATTAAAACATGAATATTGTTCAGTTCCTCCTCACGATTCTAATCATGTATCAATCAACAATTTATTTAAACCATAGTTCATGAGTTTCTGGAAAAAATACTAAGAATCCTAAAACTTCAAAATCAAATAAAATGATATACATTTTGAATAAATCAATGAAACCAGAGGGCTTTTGATCCTTATGCAATTCAAAACACAATGTTATCAAGCTTTGATCAAATTGGTACCTAAACGAATGAGTTCAATTTTTAAAAATGTACCTCTGAGAATTGATTTCAACAATGGAGGCGTTACAGAGCTATGCCAATGATCTGGATAGCTTCCCTAACCTCCAAAGATGCTAATTGAATGCTTGGAATAGAGTAAACACACCTTAAATGAGCAGCTCGACCTCAACTACAAATAAGCCAAGTGACAATGGTGGATTTATTTCAGTGATTACAGTTGCAATTTTAGGACTCGGATGGCTTCTATAAATGATATGTGAGGCGTATGAATGCTTAGGTTGGTTTGAAATGGACTGTGATGCTCAACTCGATTTAAAGTACAAATGAGGTATGTAAAAATGGAAGTTGGTGTTTCCGTGGTTACAAAGGTGCTTTGAGTGTTTGGATAGTTTATATGTGATATATGGAAGGTCTTTGAGGTGGAAATTTGGACAGATCTTGAGCCAACAAGAAGTTTGATGTTTGAAACTCAAGAACACTCAAAATGGAGGTTTAATGGGGATTTTTTGTTAGGGGCACTTTTGGAGATGGTGATTATGGTGATTATCTTCTAAATGATGTATAGAAGTTGTTTGGGTGGTTTCTAGGCACTCAGAATACTCAAAATTTGAAATTGCTCAAAAGATGGGAATGGCTAAAAATGAGAATCTCAAGTGGAGAGGTGACTTGTAGAATTCTGGTGTGTTTAAATCACTTTGCTTGTTCAAGTTAGGGTTTGTGGGTGAAAGAATCAGATCAAAAGGAGATCACATGTTCAAGTTAGGTCACTTTGCTTGTTTGTGAAGAAATGAGAAAGTTATGGTCCCATGGTGAAGTACAAGTCCAAGCATGCTTGCAATGAATTTTCTATGCTTCATAAGAGCTTGACTGTTGTGTTTGGATTGCTCTTGGTGCAGAGGGAACAAGTTAGAGGCTCAAGGAGTGGACTCTGTGCATAAAGCTTTGCTTTTCTAAAATGGAAGTAGTGACTTTTATACACAAACGGCATGGAACTTGGATAATGCTTAGAACACTTGGATCATATCCTAAAATCAAGTGTAATATTCCGAATTAGGAGCCTCAAACAAGTTATAGGAGCTGCAAGAAAGGAACCTTTTATTTAAAATGGTTTTGCTTCATAACTTTCTCATGTTCATGGCTTGAATTCAAGTGTTATGGAGCCTTCTTCATAAAATCATATCTCATGGCTCAAGTGATGAAATTTCATGCTAACGGTCTCTTTGGAAAGTCCTTTATCCAATTCACTTGTTGAAAGTTTTCCCAAAATCATTTTGGATCTTGGTGAAAATTGACCACAAAGTTGGAAGAAAACTAAGTTAAAACACTTAAAATTTCTTCTAAGTTTTATGACATAAACTTCTTGATCCAATATCTCTCAAATAAATCACTTTGTGAAGAAATATTTTAAGTGGCAAAGTTGTTTGTTTAATCAAATCTACAACTTTCATGTTGGGAGATTTTTGAGTTTGTAGGTAAGTTTTGAAGTTCCCAAAATGAGGTCAAAAACACCTCTTGTATATACTAACACTGTAGCAGTAGCAAGCAAACTCCCACTCAAGCACAAGCACCTCCTGTATACTCAATTACTATTCCCCCTTTTTTAGCCACAAAGTGACAAAGGTAGTAGAACAAAGTGAAGTACCTATTAAGCATTTTTTTTCTTGTTTTTCTTTGGTACAAGTAAAATTTAAAATATCCTAGGAATTTAACCCTTACAAAATCATTGACTAAAATAAAAAGAATTATAATGAAAATCCAAACATAATCACATGACTAGCAGTCATGCAGTAGCAACCATAGTATAAGCTCATTTTTCTCAAATGGTACCAGCAGAAGTTGTACTCATTTCAACATCTTTAGCTCTTCCACTTGTAGATACAATCATTGAAGTAATTGCTATAATTCTTCATGAATACATACCCCAAGTTTTCTCTTGGGATGAGTATTATTATTAAGGTCTTTCAAAGGACTAATAGCAAGCTTCCTTTCAGTATTACCATGCTCCAGAGTCACAGTTCTTATCTCCCCAACATATCTACTGAGATGACTAGAATCCTTGTAAGCATTGAGGACACTCAAGTTCTCGCACGATAATGTCATGACATTTAAAGGAACATTATCCTTAGACACCATATGATGAGCACCAACAGTTTCATCCATAGGAAAAGTGACACAATTTTTCTTGTCACTGGGCCTAGAGACATTATTTTCCAACAGACAAACTTCTTTAGAAGTATTGTTTCTATCAGCAACACTGTTAGCCTAATTTTCAACATAGTATTTTACCTGAATAAAGTCTGAATCATAGGAATATAGTGCCTTGCCTGTTCTTACTACTAACTCTAGAATTCCTTCGGCTTGATTGAGGTGGTTCATTTTGTGTCCTTCTTAACCTCTGATACAACCACCAATTTTTGAAGCTATATCTGATATAGTTGCAGTAACATATAGAGGCCTCCTAGTCATACTTTGATGCAGATTTCGATAAACACTTACTCCTTCTTCATCTTTAGAACATTTCTGGTGAAAGGAGATTGGAATTCCCCCATGAGTGGTACTCTCCATACTGAGTCCCCAACCAACGTTGCTTGCACCCTTTCTTTGATAGAGGAGAATTAAGTCTTCCATCTGTTTAGCTCACGCTCCTAGAGACTTTGCCAACCTCAACTGCATCTGTTTGACATGTTAGATCATTTCATCCGACATTCCTTTAATACCCATACATACCTGGGCATAGTTTCTTGAGCCTTCCTTTACATAAAGAGCTTAGTCAGTTTCATTCCCTTCATATTCATGACTGACCTGGGGTTCAATCAACATTATATACCATGTCCTCTAATCTTGGTTCCTGTCACACACATGCATTCTTAGCTTGAATATGAGTTCAAGCACTAACTAATCACTGATATAGACCTCTTTACTTTGATATTCACCTGGACAACCACTCTGTAAATCAAGACTCTCTTCAACTTTGGAGGTAATGTCTTGCTTACTTAGGACATGTACCTCATCATCTCTTGAGACCAGGTTCCCCATCTCATTCCTCTTGTACTGATTGAGTTTAGCTTCCATCCCATTAACCCAAGACTCGTTAGTCACTACTTTATTCACATGCTTTGAGACACAGCTGAGACTTAAAGAACCTTCCCTTGATTTGGAAATAGCTCTTTGACTAGGAACATTGAACCCCTGTTCTTGAGGATAATCGTTTTGTAGTCTGGAAACTAGATCTCTGACAACTATATGAGTTTCTTCAGCTTCAACATTTGCACTAGATACTCCAATATTGATATTAGATGTTGGAGCATCTTCGCCAAAACTTACTTCAGCTGGTGCTGCAATTGTCTTCATAGTATTCTCTTTTCTAATAAAGTCACTAATGATCATATCTATAGAGTCTATTATCTCCTTGGACCTGGTCAGGTCATAGTTCTCTTCCTTTTGGACCTTGCGAAATATGACTTTGGAGTCATACTTATTTTTTTCAGAACTCACCATCTTGGCCTTAGAGAGGTTATCACTCATGACACTTGCATCTTTCTTTCCTCTTGAGCGACCAGCCTTCCTAGACTTGGATCTTCTTCCATACATAGCACGACTCATGTCTTGAGACACAGTTTTCATATTAGAATGTTTTCTTTGATGAGACATAATTCGTTTGGGATATCCAATCAAGTTGTAGCATGCATCCTTTGAATGACCAAACTTGCCACAATGATCGCATTTCAGGTATTTGTGCTTAGAGCTATTGTACCTTTTCTGTGCTATTTTCAGATGTTGGGACATAGGTCTTGACATCTTCTGCTTTTGCCTTTGAGGGACCTCTTCAATAACTTGCCCCATAGAGTCAAGATTCCTGGTTTTCCCAATGATTATTTGATTCTTATCTTTCATTGTGGTAGAGGTACTTGACCTTCTTCTCATTTGAGTCATGTTGCGTTGGTTTGAGTTTACCAATACACCATCACCATCTTTACTAAGATCTTCAATGATTTCCAAAAGCTTCTCATTCTTATCCTACAGTAGAGCAGCAACATTTATGTGCTATATTATTCTCTTTTTCATTTTCTAAGCACGTCTCTAAGAGTCCTGCTGCAAGTTCACTTACAATAAGTTCTCCAACATCTGACTCAGTATCAGATTCATCAGTTTCTTCGTCAGACTCACATGCTTTAGTCATGATATCTTCTTGTTTGACTGTTTTCTTTCTGTTTTCTCTTTTGAACCTTTCACTTGACCATGACACAACTGAGCCTCTCTCATGTTTCTTGAGGTATATAATTTGTTTTCCTTGTTCATATCCTTCATGATTCAGTCTGGCCTTCTTTTATATGTTGTTGAACTCATTTCTCAACAGAGCCAGATCGTCGAATGAGCTTTCAGGGGTCATCTCTTCTTTGGTTCTTGAGGTTGAGGCAAAGGTCATACTCTTCTTGTCAAGATGTTGAGACATGTGATTTAACATCTTTAATCCAGTCTTGGGATGACTAGAGTCTAAAGCTGACTTCTTTTTCCAATTTGATCCTACTATTTAAAATAAGGTGGGATCTCAGTGGTAAAAAATTGGGGTACAACACTACAAAATACTTGAAAAAAAATAGGAAAAAAAATTGAAGTTTAGAAATATATTAAACTTTGGTGCGATGTTAACGATAAGTTTAACATTTTTTTTATAGTTTCGAAAGTTATCAAATGTAACACTTCTATTTATTTTCAATTCACATGTGTTACGAGCAATTCTTGCATGGACACGAACCTAAATCCATATATTTAGGCACAACCAATAAGAAGAGAGAGAATTTAAATTTGTTTAAATTTTAATTTCGTTTTTAATTGCCAACATGGAGGATGGTTGTGATAATGGAGGAGAGAGATAATTTTAGTTTTATTATTTAATTAATAAAAAAATATGATTGGTTGTGTGTAAATCCAGGTGTTATAGCTGTGTCCATCTAAATATTTTCCTATGTGTTACAACAATTCTCCATTTAAATTTAAAAATTAACTCGTATTTTTTTAGACCGTGCATCAACAATGGTGTCTTTTGAAACAAACCGTTGCATAATGAATATTACTTATATTTGATAAAATAACTTGTACTCTTGAATTCCATCTTAGACAAGGAAAAAAACAAGCAACATTTTTTTATAGGTGTATTCTCAAAAACTATGTGCATTAAAGACCGTGTTGGTTAATCCACTATTGGGAGCGCTCAATAATTTTTCTCTAGAAAGTCAAAGCAATGGCCCCCACTTCCACGTTCATCATGTTGATGTAGCTAGGCAAGTCTATCAAGAGTCTTCCTCTTTGGAAAAGAAACTAACTTTGAACCAATTTAACTTTGAATGTGTTTCGACTTAGAGGTTTCAACACGTTTTATTATTTGAAGAAGATCCAGTTGTTAAAGTTAATTATAAAAAGAGAAAGAAAGAATTGATTGGTTGGTACGAAAGAGACAGCAGTGGTAGATAATCAACGTGATTCAATGTGTACCATTCAGCTAAGATGACTATTAGCACAAATTTAGTGATATTTTGTTTAAAATAACGTATTTAAACAACTTATTACAAGTTACAACAACACAACTTATAATATTGTTCATAAAGGTTTTTCAATATTCTCATAATTTCTTAAAAACAAAACTATGCTTTACTTTGGTATTTATTTCAAAGTGTAAAATCTTTTTATTTCATTTTAAAAAAATGAAGTTTTACTGTCATAAGCGCATGAAACACGAGGAGGGCCAATCTAGACAGACTTGTTTTCAGTATGTATTAATCTTCACAAAAAATAAATTTTGAAAGTATTATTTTTTTATAATTCTTAGTCTTCCAATGTGCATGTAATAAGTTTTACTGTAAATAAGTTTTTCTCATAATTCTTAGTCTTTTTAATATTTATTAATTTTTAAAGTATTATTTTTTTATACTTGGTTTATTTTAGGGTTGAATCTGCACATTGGAAGCTAAAGCAGATGATAGGGAACAGCCTTGGTGACATGGTCAAAGTTTGGGAAACTATGAATTCTAACCTAAAAAAACAAATAGGTAACATTCGTGCTTCGTTTCAAAAAAGTTTTTATGAGGTTGAGCAAGCACACATTAGTCCATTTTATGATAATTTGCGTGGTTCAGTATCGAGAGCTGCTTTGAGACGCATTGCAGAAAAGTTATTGAGGCTATTATGTGTTAAATAGTAGGGAAATCGGTGGTTGTACTATGAGAACAAGTTATGGGCTACCTTGTGCTTGTGAAATGGGAAGATTGATTGTTGTTGGAATCCCATTACAAATAGAAAGTGTTTCATCTTCAACGGAGGATACTATCTATGGAAGGTGACTTGCCTTTTGTCATACCCCAAAATTTGCCCATGCTACTTCTCCTATTCAAAAGACAAATCAAGACTCAGAGCTCAAAAACACTTCCATACCTTAAAAGTTGAAGGAGTTATGGCTCGCACAAGTTGGGCAAAAATTTGGAGGATGGATAAAACCCTAATTGACAAAACTCCAATTCTTGAGTAATGGGCCTATAATTTTGGACTATGCACGAAATTCTAAGCTCAAGATAGGCCCATTTATCATTTAAATTTTATTTCATGATTTTATTTTATATATATTTGATTTTTATTCATTTAAATTCAAATTAAATCATAATAAATTAAATAAATCACAAATAAATCTTGTTGAATGCATGAATCTTAATATAATCAATCAAATATGATATTGAGGACCAAGGAACTCATTACGATTTAATTGGAATATGATTGAATAAAAAATAGAAGGTTCTTATTTATATTTTCAATCAAATTTCCATGGGCCAAAATATGAGATATTCTTCTAATTTTGTTGACCTAATTCAAGCTCCTATATATACTAAACATGTTCAGAAATTCAGGGGACGAGGATTGGAGGATATAGTAGGGTTTCGAGTTCCAAAAAATTTCTCAAGGCTAGGGCACGATCTAAATATGGTTTCCATCGAGTGTCAAGGTAAACAGACCATCTCATTCTCTTTCTAAGGTATAGAAAGGTGAGGTTGAATCAATAAATAAGTTGTGCCAAGCCTAAAACGCACAGGCCATGTTCATCTTTATCATATGTGTGTAATTTTCGTATCTTGCATTTTTTCCACGATTTGATCTAATCTAATGGCGTGTTTGAGTTTCTTGTGTGATTTAGTGAAGATCTGTACCGTTGGAACAAAGCTTTAGCGCATATAATGAAATTCGCCATTGATAGGGCAAGATAAAGCTCCTCGTCGGTTTCGTGTTCACAGGCACTTCCAGTCCAAACGAGCCACATATTTGAACTCAGGATGTATTTTTATGTCGATCTGGGCTTTTTGTTTACAGGCTTAACGTTGTTTCTTTGAGTTTAATTTCTGTAGAATTTGCTACGGAAATTATATGCAAGAACCGTAGCTAAAACACAACAAAATCGCAGCTAAATTCTGTATGGAAAGAGGAAGAAGATGAATAGGAGGTTTGAATGTTTGACCGCATCTCATTGGCCATTTAAATCGACCACGCTCTCTCTCTGGCCACGATTGGTCCGTCATCGCGTTGGTGGGACCGGCGCTGACTCCTCCAACTAATCTTTGTTTTTTTAATATATTTTATCTGAATGAAACATTAAACAGCGAAGAATCCTAGCTTGGACGGCAAGGCTGGAAAGCGCGTATACTCATAAACCTGGGTTCGAATCCCAGGTCAAGCGATGTTATTTTTACAATTTGATTAATTGCAGATCCAGTGCATTCGGGCCATGCAGGCATACAATACATCCGCCATTTCCAGCCACAAGATTGTTCTCCCAGCAGATCAAACGCGCGCAAACACACAACTCCATCATGGACTCTCAGAGCTGAGATACACCTGACCAAAGCTGAGTTGTTTTTTTTTTTTATCTTTTTATTTTTTATTTTTCTTATATAAAGTCTTTGTTTTCAATTTCTTTCTTCTTAATGTTTTTTTATTATTTATTTTTATATAGAAAATATGTATATCAAACAAATTTTATTTTTTTATACAATTTTAATTCTTTTAATCGAAGACTCGACTTTTTTCTCTAATTTTAAAAATTGTTATTTTTGTACATACTTTTAATTAATCAATTAATCGAAAATTAATAATTATTTTTTTGTTAACCTTGATTCATTTATAATCCCTAGAATCTTCTTCTGGTAGGTGTTATTCACTAACCATATTTTAGCCTTACAAATCTTGTGGGTCACCATAAGTTTTCTTGACAAACCCTTCAGGGTTTGTAAACCTTTTTAGGGTTTGTAGATCATGCATACACTAACCTCTTCTCTTCTTTGTTCAAATTTTCAGGAGTAACCAAAGTCCTTTAGCCACGTGCCCACCAATCAAAAAAGCTAAGTTCTTACTCCTTTTCTTAAATTTAATTTTTATTAATTATTACATTTGTCTTATAGGTTCAACTAGGTTTTACTTTCAAATGTTAAAGAATTTCGCCTGCACTCACCCCTATTATTTTCATTTTAATTTTAATGGTCAGGGTCAATGCTTCATGCTCAAGGCAAACCTCTGCCCATCAACCTTCATCAATCGAAGCTAAAGGTTTGTCAACCGCCAAAGTTACGAGTTTGGTAACCCTAAATCTTAACCTTGATGTTTTTCTTTGTTCATTATTACTTATGTCAAACCCTATTAAGGGATCCGCTGGTTTCATTGTCCCCTTCCCCATACTATTATGTAACTGTTCCTTGGTTGTATTGTGTGGCCTCAAAGGCACTTAAAACTGTTATGTTATTTTACTGCGTGGCTAGTAATATAGGGAGTGACAAGACTAATTAATCAAACGTTAGATCACTAACTATACAAGATAAATATAACTGAATTCAAACCACGTGATTGTTGCATCCACACACCTTTAGGGTAATCCCTCTCGTTGCCTTATTGTTGCCTTATTACTGTTGTCTGTTGCCTTTAATTGTACTAAATAGTCAAAGTCCCTCGATTCCGAGGATACCTAAAGCAAAACAAATGTTGCCCTAAGTTCATTATCATCATCAATTTTGTCCCTCGATGTTGCCTTATAAAGATGATTGTTCCAATTGCTAAGGTATCCTCGCATGATGCCTAAAATGACTATTATATCCTTCCCTTAGACTACCTGCCCTCTTTATGGCATGGGACAGTCTTATGGCGAACGATTACTCGATGGCCCTTACACATCCAATTGAAAGACTTCCTGCCCTCTCATGGTATGGATAGACCCTTTCGCCCGAAAGAATTAAAGAACACGAAAGACGATTTTAGGGTAGGTAGTTCTTAATTGCTTGCTCATATTCAAATCAAAATTCTTTTCACACCTCCTATTTCAAAACAATTTCAAAACAAGGCTACGCTTATTTACGAGCTAAAGTCCTTAACGAAATCTTCTTACTATTCACACACGACACTTCAAACTTTTCAAACATTCAAACAAGTGAGCTAAGCAATTAAGAGCCCATGGATAACCATGGATGCAAAGGGTGCCTTACACCTTCCCTTTGTATAACCTACCCCCCGAACTCAAAATCTTTTCAAGAGGTCTTTCCTGTTCTTTTAGCCTTTCCAATTGGATAAAATAAAAGTCGGTGGCGACTCTTGCTTAACCGCGACATTTTCGATTATAAAAAGTCAATTCACCGTATTACAGAACTGGCGACTCTGCTGGGGATGCTTTCGAATAAAAGAGGGGTTACCTTAGAGCTAGGATCACTTTAAATTTGTTTGGCTTGTTTGCTTTATCTTTAAAGGCTGTTTTGGGTATTCTGCTGTGTGAAAGATCCTACACCCGGATCTAGTGTATCTTAGGTATGTGGCATGAAACCAGGGAGGCTTTACGACATGTATCGTTATGGTTGAACTGGTGGCCACCATTAGTGCGATGCTTTGGTTTGTCCTGATGGCCCTTGAATATGATCGAGGAGACATTTGGCTACCGCGTGGTGTCATAAGCACTAATTCGCCCTTAGAACCCTAGTTGAACTTGACTTTGGCCTATAGGAAGTAGCGAGATAGCTGGCTTTGGGTTCCTGACTGAAGCCGGTTGATACTCGATGCTACACTCATTGAGATTGGACTCTAGGGATGCTTTTGGCTGGCCAATCGAGTGCCATGTCGAGACAATGCCCGCGAGAAAGATCAGGGATATGAGCACCATAGAACCCGGCTACTATTCTAGGACAGGTTGAACCAACTAAATTTCAGTGGGGAGGGTACTTACCTACAAACTTCACGCAAGCCTTTAAACTTAAGGACAATTGTGTGACTTGTTTGTGCTTGCTACTAACCCTTGGTTTCCTTGCAGGTTTTTCTTGTGGGGCTCATTGGTCCTTATTACCCTATGTTTCGTCTGATGCATTGCATCCGCATAGTATCATGACATCATGACATCATAACATTGCATGTTTACTAACCCTTTCAAGGATCTTAGGAATTTAGGGCGCGCAATCTCAGGTACTCTTAGCAAGGGCTGAATTCCTAATCAAGGGGCAAGAGGATTTATTTTCCTTTGGCCACGTACCTTCCAATTCAGAAACTCAGTACCTATCAAGGGGCAATAGGATTTATTTTCCTATAGCCTTGTACCTTCAAATTCAGAAGTATCCCGAATCAGAGGCTATGACCCACTGGATATGGTGAGCTTGATTCCCATAGAAGAACATCCAAGAATCAGAGATGCGACCAAACCATTTTCAATGTTGCTAACTAGATTCCTAAAGATCCTTGAAAGACATTGCATTTGCATTCATAAATATCGCATAACAGGTTTCTTACAATAGGTCTCTCATCCTTTCTCGCTGTTTATGTCAGCATCATGAATCTCGAACAATCAGTTAAGGATCTCCAAGCTCAAAACACTGAGTTCCAAGCCTTGATTCTGAATTTTTCCAAGGGGCAAGAAGAGCTGAAAGCCATGCTGACTAAAAAGAAGAAGAAGAAGGGTAAGAAGACTCAAGTGAAAAAGCTTAGACCGATCTTGCAACTCAGGGATGCTGAAACCTCTGAAGACAGTGATGAGGATGAGCAAGGTGATGATGCTAGTATCAAAACCGAGGCAAAAAGTAACCATGATACTGCCAAGCCTTCTGAAGAAGATGAAGACTATCACCATGAGGATGAACATCCTGATGATAAATACAAGCTGCTTGAAGAATGTATGAAAGCCGTAGAAATTCAGAAGATACCTGGACTGGATTTTGAAGAATTGGGACTCGTTCCTGGAGTCATTATTCCTCCGAAATTCAAGACTCCCGCCTTTGCTAAATATGATGGGATTTCATGTCCCAAGTTGCACTTGAGATCGTATGTAAGGAAGATTCAACCTCATACTGCTGATAAGAAACTCTGGATCCATTTCTTTCAAGAGAGTTTGTCTGGAACTCAACTCGAATGGTACTATCAACTGGAAAGTACCAACATCCATACTTGGGAAGATTTGGTTGTTGCTTTCTATAAACAATATCAATACAATTCTGATCTTGCGCCAACTCGCATGCAACTACAAAGCATGTCCATGGGACCCGGGGAAAGTTTCAAGGAGTATGCTCAGAAATGGAGAGATCTAGCTGGAAGAGTCAAACCCTCCTTAGCTGACAGAGAATTGGTCGATATGTTTATGAGTACACTGACTGGACCTTTCTATAATCATTTACTGGGAAATTCATCATCTGGATTCACTGAACTCATACTGATTGGGGAACGTGTTGAGAATGGCATTCGAAGTGGTAAGATTCAAGTGGCTACATCCTCAGGCACTATAAAAAAGCATTTCAATGGGAGGTCGGATTCAAATGTTGTGTATGGGCAGAAAAGGATAAACCACGATCAATCTATTGGGGCAATTCTAAGCTCCACACCGGCGCCTCAACAAGGCCGTCAAAACAAACAAGATACACCAAGACGTCAATTCACAAAGATCAATATGTCGTTAGCTCAAGCTTTACAACATCTGCTAAAGGCAAATTTGGTTACCCTGAGGGATCCTCCTAAGAATCCTAACACCTCTGCTCCAAGCTACAAGCCCAATGCGAGATGCGCATATCATTCTAATAGTCCTGGACATGACACAGAGAATTGTTGGCCGTTGAAGAACAAGATCCAAGATATGATCGACGCTGGCGAAATTGAGTTCGACACCCCTGCAACTCCTAATGTGATCACTGCTCCCATGCCTAATCACAACAAGATTGCTAATGCTATGGATGGCTAGAAGGATGAACTTTTTAGATCATTAGATTTACTTTCATTTGCAATTTCTATTCTGTTTGTTTAAACATTCGAATTATGATAGACATTATCTATTTTAATAATTATCATCAGTGCATTGCATATGATTGTCTTGAGTACATTATTTCGTTATCACTCATTTTAAATTGCGTATTTACTTTGCATATGTTTTATGTTTATTCAACTCTTGCTAAGCTGTAAGCCTTTTGAGGGAGGATGACGAAAACGATACCGCAACCTCATACAGTATGCTTTTGAATGGACTATGCTGATGATGTACAGGCATTGTTTCAATTCTTAAACAGTGGAGATATAAGGATGATAATCCCTCGTCAACCCTTTTTGAGCCTAAGAGGTAGAAGTTTCTTTCTTGTACTAATTAAAACCCTTGATCATAACCTGGGGCAGGGTAGTTCTTAGTTAATTTGGTTGTGCATTCTATTTCAAGAGAATCATTCCGTACACCTTCCAACAAAGGTTTCAATCACAAGCGTTCATCCGCACACATCAAAGAAGTGTTGGAGATTTCAATCAAAAGACAATGATGGTTCATCAATCATCAAACAAGGCAGTCAATATCTTGCAAAAGAAGAAAAAATGAAAAAACATATATACAAAGAAAAGCCTGCTAAGTCAAAAAATCAAAAGATGACTTAGGCAAAAAATCAAGGCATCCCGCTGACTGTAAGCTCAAAATAGACAGTTCACGCAAAAGTTAGGGATATCAAAAAGATGAAAAAAGGAAGTCAATAAATTCTTGAACAACTCAAAGTTGTGACTACCAAAAGGAAGAAGTGACTGCCATCTCAAAAGTTCTCTCTGCTTGTGAACCATCATCATCAAAGGTGCAAATCTAAAAGCCTCTTGGAACCTGAATGCATAAGTTGAATCAACTGAGCTTAGGATTGAAGATCATCACGAAGAGGGGTGGGTACAATCAAATTTTGAGCCTTTATCCTTTATTTCTTAAACCATGAACCAAGCCACGTTACAACCCTTGAAAGTCCTAATTGAAGCATGGTTAGTTCGAAAGCATACTGGCACCAAAAGGGTATCCCGACTCCTTAAGGTTTACTACAAATGTTAAGTTGATATCCTGTTTTTTACAAACATCATGTTTTTACAATATCACGCTTTTACATCTTTTGTTTTAATGTTTTCAAAAAAAACTCGAGACAGACATATGCATTGCACCTCATGAATTCATTATTAAACATATTTTGCTACATAAATTCAAATGTTAGCATCTGAAAGAATTTGCACAGGGTATGGCTAATGACTAAAAGTCATCCCGACAGACAGAACTGTTTCAGCAGCAATATCCCTTATAACTGGCTCAGTTGACTAGAAGTCAATGAACACAAGGGGCATGACATGTTTTGCCCAATCAATCTGGGGCAATCAAGTCAAGATTCCAAGAATATCTCAAGGATGCCGACCAGGGGCATACATCCAAGAAGATCTGAAGCTACTTCTAAACCAACATAGGACATCATCCTAAGTTTATGATTACCAGGGGCATGTCGCCTATAGTGCACATCTCATAAAGTCCTCGCGAGGCGAATCTTTCTAAAGTTCTTTCTAACTGGGGAAAATCTATGCAAGTTCAGATTCGACATCTTGACCAATACTCAGTGACGTGTCCTAATCAAATCCAGGAATGGTAGGTACTATAATACTGGGGGAAACTTTCAAGACACCCATGTCTCCCCACAGAGCCGGGTTCACGTGATCATATCCCCACAGAGTAATCATTAAGAAAATATCTTCAAATGCTCTCATCCCGACAAAGACGTGACTCCCCAACAAAGTTTACATCTTCAACACGGCCGGTCCCCCGACACTTTGCTCTTCTCCAACATGGTGTATTAATATCTCTAATCCCCAAGCACAAACCATAAATTCCCAGCTGAGCATCTTCAAGACAAGATCGGACAATAAAATCACAAGGATACAGAGATTTATTTTCTCAACCAAGACAACATAAATCATATTCACATATCACATGTCATAAACATATTCATACAATTGCATATATGATACATAAAGCATCGCGACAAGTGCGTACATAACATGCGAGATTCCCATTTATTTTGAGAATCCCGTCACATAAACGCATTACATGCATCATGACATAGCATAAAAAAAAAATAACTTTACGTTTTTCAGGTTACTACTGCAGTCAAAATAAACAGAGTTAAGTCGATACCTTTGACGGTTCCTTAACAATTTACCTTTAGATCTAAGTCGATACCTTTGACGGTTCCTTAATGATCTACCTTTGGAGTTAAGTCGATACCTTTGACGGTTCCTTAATGATCCACTTTCAGAGTTAAGTCGATACCTTTGACGGTTCCTTAACAATTTACCTTTAGATCTAAGTCGATACCTTTGACGGTTCCTTAATGATCTACCTTTGGAGTTAAGTCGATACCTTTGACGGTTCCTTAATGATCCACCCTCAGAGTTAAGTCGATACCTTGGACGGTTCCTTAACAATCTATCTTCAGATCTAAGTCGATACCTTTGACGGTTCCTTAATGATCTACCTTTGGAGTTAAGTCGATACCTTGGACGGTTCCTTAATGATCCACCTTCAGAGTTAAGTCAATACCTTGGACGGTTCCTTAACAATCTACCTCTAGATCTAAGTCGATACCTCAGACGGTTCCTTAAAACAATCAATTATACTCCTCAGTCTAATTCAGTTACTACGAACGGTGCTGACACGACCAACTCTCAAAGATCTAGTTCATCTACTACGAACAGTAATGACACGATCAACATACAAACAACTACTTCTCAACACTTCAAGTTCAGATATAGTCTAACGCGAGACTCATTCTAACATTCAAAAAACATCTCAAACAACTGGATGGCATCTTCAAGCCCATCTCAAACACCTGGATGGCATCTTCAAGCCCATCTCCGACAAAAGTCCCTACTTCAGCTAGGGCAAATTTCTTGGTATTCTAGTGTTCAATCATCTTCCACCTTCAGATACCGACTGGCATACAAACCACTCTACATCTTCAGGTTTAAGATAATTGAACAGGGGCAGCTGTCATACCCCAAAATTTGCCCATGCTACTTCTCCTATTCAAAAGACAAATCAAGACTCAGAGCTCAAAAACACTTCCATACCTTAAAAGTTGAAGGAGTTATGGCTCGCACAAGTTGGGCAAAAATTTGGAGGATGGATAAAACCCTAATTGACAAAACTCCAATTCTTGAGTAATGGGCCTATAATTTTGGACTATGCACGAAATTCTAAGCTCAAGATAGGCCCATTTATCATTTAAATTTTATTTCATGAATTTATTTTATTTATATTTGATTTTTATTCATTTAAATTCAAATTAAATCATAATAAATTAAATAAATCACAAATAAATCTTGTTGAATGCATGAATCTTAATATAATCAATCAAATATGATATTGAGGACCAAGGAACTCATTAAGATTTAATTGGAATATGATTGAATAAAAAATAGAAGGTTCTTATTTATATTTTCAATCAAATTTCCATGGGCCAAAATATGAGATATTCTTCTAATTTTGTTGACCTAATTCAAGCTCCTATATATACTAAACATGTTCAGAAATTCAGGGGACGAGGATTGGAGGATATAGTAGGGTTTCGAGTTCCAAAAAATTTCTCAAGGCTAGGGCACGATCTAAATATGGTTTACATCGAGTGTCAAGGTAAACAGACCATCTCATTCTCTTTCTAAGGTATAGAAAGGTGAGGTTGAATCAATAAATAAGTTGTGCCAAGCCTAAAACGCACAGGCCATGTTCATCTTTATCATATGTGTGTAATTTTCGTATCTTGCATTTTTTCCACGATTTGATCTAATCTAATGGCGTGTTTGAGTTTCTTGTGTGATTTAGTGAAGATCTGTACTGTTGGAACAAAGCTTTAGCGCATATAATGAAATTCGCCATTGATAGGGCAAGATAAAGCTCCTCGTCGGTTTCGTGTTCACAGGCACTTCCAGTCCAAACGAGCCACATATTTGAACTCAGGATGTATTTTTATGTCGATCTGGGCTTTTTGTTTACAGGCTTAACGTTGTTTCTTTGAGTTTAATTTCTGTAGAATTTGCTACGGAAATTATATGCAGGAACCGTAGCTAAAACACAACAAAATCGCAGCTAAATTCTGTATGGAAAGAGGAAGAAGATGAATAGGAGGTTTGAATGTTTGACCGCATCTCATTGGCCATTTAAATCGACCACGCTCTCTCTCTAGCCACGATTGGTCCGTCATCGCGTTGGTGGGACCGGCGCTGACTCCTCCAACTAATCTTTGTTTTTTTAATATATTTTATCTGAATGAAACATTAAACAGCGAAGAATCCTAGCTTGGACGGCAAGGCTGGAAAGCGCGTATACTCATAAACCTGGGTTCG
This sequence comes from Vicia villosa, assembly GCF_029867415.1. Classification (NCBI taxonomy): domain Eukaryota; kingdom Viridiplantae; phylum Streptophyta; class Magnoliopsida; order Fabales; family Fabaceae; genus Vicia; species Vicia villosa. The sequence continues at coordinate 771,653 of NW_026705160.1, read as the reverse complement.
AATCCCAGGTCAAGCGATGTTATTTTTACAATTTGATTAAATGCAGATCCAGTGCATTCGGGCCATGCAGGCATACAATACATCCGCCATTTCCAGCCACAGGATTGTTCTCCCAGCAGATCGGACGCGCGCAAACACACAACTCCATCATGGACTCTCAGAGCTGAGATACACCTGACCAAAGCTGAGTTGTTTTTTTTTTTTATCTTTTTATTTTTTATTTTTCTTATATAAAGTCTTTGTTTTCAATTTCTTTCTTCTTAATGTTTTTTTATTATTTATTTTTATATAGAAAATATGTATATCAAACAAATTTTATTTTTTTATACAATTTTAATTCTTTTAATCGAAGACTCGACTTTTTTCTCTAATTTTAAAAATTGTTATTTTTGTACATACTTTTAATTAATCAATTAATCGAAAATTAATAATTATTTTTTTGTTAACCTTGATTCATTTATAATCCCTAGAATCTTCTTCTGGTAGGTGTTATTCACTAACCATATTTTAGCCTTACAAATCTTGTGGGTCACCATAAGTTTTCTTGACAAACCCTTCAGGGTTTGTAAACCTTTTTAGGGTTTGTAGATCATGCATACACTAACCTCTTCTCTTCTTTGTTCAAATTTTCAGGAGTAACCAAAGTCCTTTAGCCACGTGCCCACCAATCAAAAAAGCTAAGTTCTTACTCCTTTTCTTAAATTTAATTTTTATTAATTATTACATTTGCCTTATAGGTTCAACTAGGTTTTACTTTCAAATGTTAAAGAATTTCGCCTGCACTCACCCCTATTATTTTCATTTTCATTTTAATGGTCAGGGTCAATGCTTCATGCTCAAGGCAAACCTCTGCCCATCAACCTTCATCAATCGAAGCTAAAGGTTTGTCAACCGCCAAAGCTACGAGTTTGGTAACCCTAAATCTTAACCTTGATGTTTTTCTTTGTTCATTATTACTTATGTCAAACCCTATTAAGGGATCCGCTGGTTTCATTGTCCCCTTCCCCATACTATTATGTAACTGTTACTTGGTTGTATTGTGTGGCCTCAAAGGCACTTAAAACTGTTATGTTATTTTACTGCGTGGCTAGTAATATAGGGAGTGACAAGACTAATTAATCAAACGTTAGATCACTAACTATACAAGATAAATATAACTGAAATCAAACCACGTGATTGTTGCACCCACACACCTTTAGGGTAATCCCTCTCGTTGCCTTATTGTTGCCTTATTACTGTTGTCTGTTGCCTTTAATTGTACTAAATAGTCAAAGTCCCTCGATTCCGAGGATACCTAAAGCAAAACAAATGTTGCCCTAAGTTCATTATCATCATCAATTTTGTCCCTCGATGTTGCCTTATAAAGATGATTGTTCCAATTGCTAAGGTATCCTCGCATGATGCCTAAAATGACTATTATATCCTTCCCTTAGACTACCTGCCCTCTTTATGGCATGGGACAGTCTTATGGCGAACGATTACTCGATGGCCCTTACACATCCAATTGAAAGACTTCCTGCCCTCTCATGGTATGGATAGACCCTTTCGCCCGAAAGAATTAAAGAACACGAAAGACGATTTTAGGGTAGGTAGTTCTTAATTGCTTGCTCATATTCAAATCAAAATTCTTTTCACACCTCCTATTTCAAAACAATTTCAAAACAAGGCTACGCTTATTTACGAGCTAAAGTCCTTAACGAAATCTTCTTACTATTCACACACGACACTTCAAACTTTTCAAACATTCAAACAAGTGAGCTAAGCAATTAAGAGCCCATGGATAACCATGGATGCAAAGGGTGCCTTACACCTTCCCTTTGTATAACCTACCCCCCGAACTCAAAATCTTTTCAAGAGGTCTTTCCTGTTCTTTTAGCCTTTCCAATTGGATAAAATAAAAGTCGGTGGCGACTCTTGCTTAACCGCGACATTTTCGATTATAAAAAGTCAATTCACCGTATTACAGAACTGGCGACTCTGCTGGGGATGCTTTCGAATAAAAGAGGGGTTACCTTAGAGCTAGGATCACTTTAAATTTGTTTGACTTGTTTGCTTTATCTTTAAAGGCTGTTTTGGGTATTCTGCTGTGTGAAAGATCCTACACCCGGATCTAGTGTATCTTAGCTATGTGGCATGAAACCAGGGAGGCTTTACGACATGTATCGTTATGGTTGAACTGGTGGCCACCGTTAGTGCGATGCTTTGGTTTGTCCTGATGGCCCTTGAATATGATCGAGGAGACATTTGGCTACCGCGTGGTGTCATAAGCACTAATTCGCCCTTAGAACCCTAGTTGAACTTGACTTTGGCCTATAGGAAGTAGCGAGATAGCTGGCTTTGGGTTCCTGACTGAAGCCGGTTGATACTCGATGCTACACTCATTGAGATTGGACTCTAGGGATGCTTTTGGCTGGCCAATCGAGTGCCATGTTGAGACAATGCCCGCGAGAAAGATCAGGGATATGAGCACCATAGAACCCGGCTACTATTCTAGGACAGGTTGAACCAACTAAATTTCAGTGGGGAGGGTACTTACCTACAAACTTCACGCAAGCCTTTAAACTTAAGGACAATTGTGTGACTTGTTTGTGCTTGCTACTAACCCTTTGGTTTCCTTGCAGGTTTTTCTTGTGGGGCTCATTGGTCCTTATTACCCTATGTTTCGTCTGATGCATTGCATCCGCATAGTATCATGACATCATGACATCATAACATTGCATGTTTACTAACCCTTTCAAGGATCTTAGGAATTTAGGGCGCGCAATCTCAGGTACTCTTATCAAGGGCTGAATTCCTAATCAAGGGGCAAGAGGATTTATTTTCCTTTGGCCACGTACCTTCCAATTCAAAAACTCAGTACCTATCAAGGGGCAATAGAATTTATTTTCCTATAGCCTTGTACCTTCAAATTCAGAAGTATCCCGAATCAGAGGCTATGACCCACTGGATATGGTGAGCTTGATTCCCATAGAAGAACATCCAAGAATCAGAGATGCGACCAAACCATTTTCAATGTTGCTAACTAGATTCCTAAAGATCCTTGAAAGACATTGCATTTGCATTCATAAATATCGCATAACAGGTTTCTTACAATAGGTCTCTCATCCTTTCTCGCTGTTTATTTCAGCATCATGAATCTCGAACAATCAGTTAAGGATCTCCAAGCTCAAAACACTGAGTTCCAAGCCTTGATTCTGAATTTTTCCAAGGGGCAAGAAGAGCTGAAAGCCATGCTGACTAAAAAGAAGAAGAAGAAGGGTAAGAAGACTCAAGTGAAAAAGCTTAGACCGATCTTGCAACTCAGGGATGCTGAAACCTCTGAAGACAGTGATGAGGATGAGCAAGGTGATGATGCTAGTATCAAAACCGAGGCAAAAAGTAACCATGATACTGCCAAGCCTTCTGAAGAAGATGAAGACTATCACCATGAGGATGAACATCCTGATGATAAATACAAGCTGCTTGAAGAATGTATGAAAGCCGTAGAAATTCAGAAGATACCTGGACTGGATTTTGAAGAATTGGGACTCGTTCCTGGAGTCATTATTCCTCCGAAATTCAAGACTCCCGCCTTTGCTAAATATGATGGGATTTCATGTCCCAAGTTGCACTTGAGATCGTATGTAAGGAAGATTCAACCTCATACTGCTGATAAGAAACTCTGGATCCATTTCTTTCAAGAGAGTTTGTCTGGAACTCAACTCGAATGGTACTATCAACTGGAAAGTACCAACATCCATACTTGGGAAGATTTGGTTGTTGCTTTCTATAAACAATATCAATACAATTCTGATCTTGCGCCAACTCGCATGCAACTACAAAGCATGTCCATGGGACCCGGGGAAAGTTTCAAGGAGTATGCTCAGAAATGGAGAGATCTAGCTGGAAGAGTCAAACCCTCCTTAGCTGACAGAGAATTGGTCGATATGTTTATGAGTACACTGACTGGACCTTTCTATAATCATTTACTGGGAAATTCATCATCTGGATTCACTGAACTCATACTGATTGGGGAACGTGTTGAGAATGGCATTCGAAGTGGTAAGATTCAAGTGGCTACATCCTCAGGCACTATAAAAAAGCATTTCAATGGGAGGTCGGATTCAAATGTTGTGTATGGGCAGAAAAGGATAAACCACGATCAATCTATTGGGGCAATTCTAAGCTCCACACCGGCGCCTCAACAAGGCCGTCAAAACAAACAAGATACACCAAGACGTCAATTCACAAAGATCAATATGTCGTTAGCTCAAGCTTTACAACATCTGCTAAAGGCAAATTTGGTTACCCTGAGGGATCCTCCTAAGAATCCTAACACCTCTGCTCCAAGCTACAAGCCCAATGCGAGATGCGCATATCATTCTAATAGTCCTGGACATGACACAGAGAATTGTTGGCCGTTGAAGAACAAGATCCAAGATATGATCGACGCTGGCGAAATTGAGTTCGACACCCCTGCAACTCCTAATGTGATCACTGCTCCCATGCCTAATCACAACAAGATTGCTAATGCTATGGATGGCTAGAAGGATGAACTTTTTAGATCATTAGATTTACTTTCATTTGCAATTTCTATTCTGTTTGTTTAAACATTCGAATTATGATAGACATTATCTATTTTAATAATTATCATCAGTGCATTGCATATGATTGTCTTGAGTACATTATTTCGTTATCACTCATTTTAAATTGCGTATTTACTTTGCATATGTTTTATGTTTATTCAACTCTTGCTAAGCTGTAAGCCTTTTGAGGGAGGATGACGAAAACGATACCGCAACCTCATATAGTATGCTTTTGAATGGACTATGCTGATGATGTACAGGCATTGTTTCAATTCTTAAACAGTGGAGATATAAGGATGATAATCCCTCGTCAACCCTTTTTGAGCCTAAGATGTAGAAGTTTCTTTCTTGTACTAATTAAAACCCTTGATCATAACCTGGGGCAGGGTAGTTCTTAGTTAATTTGGTTGTGCATTCTATTTCAAGAGAATCATTCCGTACACCTTCCAACAAAGGTTTCAATCACAAGCGTTCATCCGCACACATCAAAGAAGTGTTGGAGATTTCAATCAAAAGACAATGATGGTTCATCAATCATCAAACAAGGCAGTCAATATCTTGCAAAAGAAGAAAAAATGAAAAAACATATATACAAAGAAAAGCCTGCTAAGTCAAAAAATCAAAAGATGACTTAGGCAAAAAATCAAGGCATCCCGCTGACTGTAAGCTCAAAATAGACAGTTCAGGCAAAAGTTAGGGATATCAAAAAGATGAAAAAAGGAAGTCAATAAATTCTTGAACAACTCAAAGTTGTGACTACCAAAAGGAAGAAGTGACTGCCATCTCAAAAGTTCTCTCTGCTTGTGAACCATCATCATCAAAGGTGCAAATCTAAAAGCCTCTTGGAACCTGAATGCATAAGTTGAATCAACTGAGCTTAGGATTGAAGATCATCACGAAGAGGGGTGGGTACAATCAAATTTTGAGCCTTTATCCTTTATTTCTTAAACCATGAACCAAGCCACGTTACAACCCTTGAAAGTCCTAATTGAAGCATGGTTAGTTCGAAAGCATACTGGCACCAAAAGGGTATCCCGACTCCTTAAGGTTTACTACAAATGTTAAGTTGATATCCTGTTTTTTACAAACATCATGTTTTTACAATATCACGCTTTTACATCTTTTGTTTTAATGTTTTCAAAAAAAACTCGAGACAGACATATGCATTGCACCTCATGAATTCATTATTAAACATATTTTGCTACATAAATTCAAATGTTAGCATCTGAAAGAATTTGCACAGGGTATGGCTAATGACTAAAAGTCATCCCGACAGACAGAACTGTTTCAGCAGCAATATCCCTTATAACTGGCTCAGTTGACTAGAAGTCAATGAACACAAGGGGCATGACATGTTTTGCCCAATCAATCTGGGGCAATCAAGTCAAGATTCCAAGAATATCTCAAGGATGCCAACCAGGGGCATACATCCAAGAAGATCTGAAGCTACTTCTAAACCAACATAGGACATCATCCTAAGTTTATGATTACCAGGGGCATGTCGCCTATAGTGCACATCTCATAAAGTCCTCGCGAGGCGAATCTTTCTAAAGTTCTTTCTAACTGGGGAAAATCTATGCAAGTTCAGATTCGACATCTTGACCAATACTCAGTGACGTGTCCTAATCAAATCCAGGAATGGTAGGTACTATAATACTGGGGGAAACTTTCAAGACACCCATGTCTCCCCACAGAGCCGGGTTCACGTGATCATATCCCCACAGAGTAATCATTAAGAAAATATCTTCAAATGCTCTCATCCCGACAAAGACGTGACTCCCCAACAAAGTTTACATCTTCAACACGGCTGGTCCCCCGACACTTTGCTCTTCTCCAACATGGTGTATTAATATCTCTAATCCCCAAGCACAAACCATAAATTCCCAGCTGAGCATCTTCAAGACAAGATCGGACAATAAAATCACAAGGATACAGAGATTTATTTTCTCAACCAAGACAACATAAATCATATTCACATATCACATGTCATAAACATATTCATACAATTGCATATATGATACATAAAGCATCGCGACAAGTGCGTACATAACATGCGAGATTCCCATTTATTTTGAGAATCCCGTCACATAAACGCATTACATGCATCATGACATAGCATAAAAAAAAAACTAACTTTACGTTTTTCAGGTTACTACTGCAGTCAAAATAAACAGAGTTAAGTCGATACCTTTGACGGTTCCTTAACAATTTACCTTTAGATCTAAGTCGATACCTTTGACGGTTCCTTAATGATCTACCTTTGGAGTTAAGTCGATACCTTTGACGGTTCCTTAATGATCCACTTTCAGAGTTAAGTCGATACCTTTGACGGTTCCTTAACAATTTACCTTTAGATCTAAGTCGATACCTTTGACGGTTCCTTAATGATCTACCTTTGGAGTTAAGTCGATACCTTTGACGGTTCCTTAATGATCCACCCTCAGAGTTAAGTCGATACCTTGGACGGTTCCTTAACAATCTATCTTCAGATCTAAGTCGATACCTTTGACGGTTCCTTAATGATCTACCTTTGGAGTTAAGTCGATACCTTGGACGGTTCCTTAATGATCCACCTTCAGAGTTAAGTCAATACCTTGGACGGTTCCTTAACAATCTACCTCTAGATCTAAGTCGATACCTCAGACGGTTCCTTAAAACAATCAATTATACTCCTCAGTCTAATTCAGTTACTACGAACGGTGCTGACACGACCAACTCTCAAAGATCTAGTTCATCTACTACGAACAGTAATGACACGATCAACATACAAACAACTACTTCTCAACACTTCAAGTTCAGATATAGTCTAACGCGAGACTCATTCTAACATTCAAAAAACATCTCAAACAACTGGATGGCATCTTCAAGCCCATCTCAAACACCTGGATGGCATCTTCAAGCCCATCTCCGACAAAAGTCCCTACTTCAGCTAGGGCAAATTTCTTGGTATTCTAGTGTTCAATCATCTTCCACCTTCAGATACCGACTGGCATACAAACCACTCTACATCTTCAGGTTTAAGATAATTGAACAGGGGCAGCTGTCATACCCCAAAATTTGCCCATGCTACTTCTCCTATTCAAAAGACAAATCAAGACTCAGAGCTCAAAAACACTTCCATACCTTAAAAGTTGAAGGAGTTATGGCTCGCACAAGTTGGGCAAAAATTTGGAGGATGGATAAAACCCTAATTGACAAAACTCCAATTCTTGAGTAATGGGCCTATAAATTTGGACTATGCACGAAATTCTAAGCTCAAGATAGGCCCATTTATCATTTAAATTTTATTTCATGATTTTATTTTATTTATATTTGATTTTTATTCATTTAAATTCAAATTAAATCATAATAAATTAAATAAATCACAAATAAATCTTGTTGAATGCATGAATCTTAATATAATCAATCAAATATGATATTGAGGACCAAGGAACTCATTAAGATTTAATTGGAATATGATTGAATAAAAAATAGAAGGTTCTTATTTATATTTTCAATCAAATTTCCATGGGCCAAAATATGAGATATTCTTCTAATTTTGTTGACCTAATTCAAGCTCCTATATATACTAAACATGTTCAGAAATTCAGGGGACGAGGATTGGAGGATATAGTAGGGTTTCGAGTTCCAAAAAATTTCTCAAGGCTAGGGCACGATCTAAATATGGTTTCCATCGAGTGTCAAGGTAAACAGACCATCTCATTCTCTTTCTAAGGTATAGAAAGGTGAGGTTGAATCAATAAATAAGTTGTGCCAAGCCTAAAACGCACAGGCCATGTTCATCTTTATCATATGTGTGTAATTTTCGTATCTTGCATTTTTTCCACGATTTGATCTAATCTAATGGCGTGTTTGAGTTTCTTGTGTGATTTAGTGAAGATCTGTACCGTTGGAACAAAGCTTTAGCGCATATAATGAAATTCGCCATTGATAGGGCAAGATAAAGCTCCTCGTCGGTTTCGTGTTCACAGGCACTTCCAGTCCAAACGAGCCACATATTTGAACTCAGGATGTATTTTTATGTCGATCTGGGCTTTTTGTTTACAGGCTTAACGTTGTTTCTTTGAGTTTAATTTCTGTAGAATTTGCTACGGAAATTATATGCAGGAACCGTAGCTAAAACACAACAAAATCGCAGCTAAATTCTGTATGGAAAGAGGAAGAAGATGAATAGGAGGTTTGAATGTTTGACCGCATCTCATTGGCCATTTAAATCGACCACGCTCTCTCTCTAGCCACGATTGGTCCGTCATCGCGTTGGTGGGACCGGCGCTGACTCCTCCAACTAATCTTTGTTTTTTTAATATATTTTATCTGAATGAAACATTAAACAGCGAAGAATCCTAGCTTGGACGGCAAGGCTGGAAAGCGCGTATACTCATAAACCTGGGTTCGAATCCCAGGTCAAGCGATGTTATTTTTACAATTTGATTAATTGCAGATCCAGTGCATTCGGGCCATGCAGGCATACAATACATCCGCCATTTCCAGCCACAGGATTGTTCTCCCAGCAGATCGGACGCGCGCAAACACACAACTCCATCATGGACTCTCAGAGCTGAGATACACCTGACCAAAGCTGAGTTGTTTTTTTTTTTTATCTTTTTATTTTTTATTTTTCTTATATAAAGTCTTTGTTTTCAATTTCTTTCTTCTTAATGTTTTTTTATTATTTATTTTTATATAGAAAATATGTATATCAAACAAATTTTATTTTTTTATACAATTTTAATTCTTTTAATCGAAGACTCGACTTTTTTCTCTAATTTTAAAAATTGTTATTTTTGTACATACTTTTAATTAATCAATTAATCGAAAATTAATAATTATTTTTTTGTTAACCTTGATTCATTTATAATCCCTAGAATCTTCTTCTGGTAGGTGTTATTCACTAACCATATTTTAGCCTTACAAATCTTGTGGGTCACCATAAGTTTTCTTGACAAACCCTTCAGGGTTTGTAAACCTTTTTAGGGTTTGTAGATCATGCATACACTAACCTCTTCTCTTCTTTGTTCAAATTTTCAGGAGTAACCAAAGTCCTTTAGCCACGTGCCCACCAATCAAAAAAGCTAAGTTCTTACTCCTTTTCTTAAATTTAATTTTTATTAATTATTACATTTGCCTTATAGGTTCAACTAGGTTTTACTTTCAAATGTTAAAGAATTTCGCCTGCACTCACCCCTATTATTTTCATTTTCATTTTAATGGTCAGGGTCAATGCTTCATGCTCAAGGCAAACCTCTGCCCATCAACCTTCATCAATCGAAGCTAAAGGTTTGTCAACCGCCAAAGCTACGAGTTTGGTAACCCTAAATCTTAACCTTGATGTTTTTCTTTGTTCATTATTACTTATGTCAAACCCTATTAAGGGATCCGCTGGTTTCATTGTCCCCTTCCCCATACTATTATGTAACTGTTACTTGGTTGTATTGTGTGGCCTCAAAGGCACTTAAAACTGTTATGTTATTTTACTGCGTGGCTAGTAATATAGGGAGTGACAAGACTAATTAATCAAACGTTAGATCACTAACTATACAAGATAAATATAACTGAATTCAAACCACGTGATTGTTGCACCCACACACCTTTAGGGTAATCCCCCTCGTTGCCTTATTGTTGCCTTATTACTGTTGTCTGTTGCCTTTAATTGTACTAAATAGTCAAAGTCCCTCGATTCCGAGGATACCTAAAGCAAAACAAATGTTGCCCTAAGTTCATTATCATCATCAATTTTGTCCCTCGATGTTGCCTTATAAAGATGATTGTTCCAATTGCTAAGGTATCCTCGCATGATGCCTAAAATGACTATTATATCCTTCCCTTAGACTACCTGCCCTCTTTATGGCATGGGACAGTCTTATGGCGAACGATTACTCGATGGCCCTTACACATCCAATTGAAAGACTTCCTGCCCTCTCATGGTATGGATAGACCCTTTCGCCCGAAAGAATTAAAGAACACGAAAGACGATTTTAGGGTAGGTAGTTCTTAATTGCTTGCTCATATTCAAATCAAAATTCTTTTCACACCTCCTATTTCAAAACAATTTCAAAACAAGGCTACGCTTATTTACGAGCTAAAGTCCTTAACGAAATCTTCTTACTATTCACACACGACACTTCAAACTTTTCAAACATTCAAACAAGTGAGCTAAGCAATTAAGAGCCCATGGATAACCATGGATGCAAAGGGTGCCTTACACCTTCCCTTTGTATAACCTACCCCCCGAACTCAAAATCTTTTCAAGAGGTCTTTCCTGTTCTTTTAGCCTTTCCAATTGGATAAAATAAAAGTCGGTGGCGACTCTTGCTTAACCGCGACATTTTCGATTATAAAAAGTCAATTCACCGTATTACACCTTTAGATGAGGAAGTTGGTTCGGAGGTGGATATGAGTAATGCAATTGATGAATTATGGAGAAGGTTTAAATCACTAGATGTTGTTGGAAAAAGAGCATTGAAAAGTAGGGTTTGTGAAATTGCATATCCCACAACAACTTCATTGTGTCCACCACATGAGAAAATAAAAACTAAAGGCGGAGTGAAGAGGAAAGGGAAGAAACCAGTTGGGTATGATGTTTATAGGGATCCTTCAGGTTTTGAGTATGACGATCAGGCATCTCAATCTTCACAAAAACAATCGCAAGCATCACAAACTTCCAGGAAGCAATCACAGTCAAAGAAGCACTCACAATCAAAGAACCAGGATTTCACTCTTCAGTTTCCTTGTCATATTAGGCCATATATTACCAAGATTGTTAATGTTGAAGCAAATGGTAATTGTGGATTTAGAGTCATTGCATCGTTTCATGGGTATAGTGAGGATGGTTGGGCAATGGTTCGTCGTGACTTGGACATGGAATTAAGAGAAAAGAAGGACTTATATGAGAGATTGTTCGGTCCAATTTTATTCGAAGTGAGAAATGGATTGTTGATAGATAATGTTGGTTTTCAACCACTCGAGAAATGGTTGTCACTACCAGAGATGGACTATTTGATAGAGAATCGATATAACGTCATTCTTGTGCATTTAGGTAACCCTTGCTTGACTTCTTTTCCCATGACAACAACATTTTCTCCAAGTGCTCCTACATATTGCATTGGCCTTCTCAACAAGAATCATTGGATTCGGGTAACCTTTATATATATTTATTTGCTTATTTATTTGTTTACTTATTTATTTATTTAATTATTTATTTTTATGTTATGAAATCAGGTTAATATGAAAGAAGGCTTCCCACTGCCACCCGTCACGTTAGATTGGATGAAGTTTCGTTATCAAGCGGTGACATCTTGGATGTTAGGTTTTGCTGGACGTCTTCAACATTGGCACCATGTTACGCCTATGTTACTATCAAGTGTTAATTTAGATTAAGTGACTTTTATTTAAATGTAATATTTTAACTAAAACATCTTAGAAGAAGTTTTTATTTTATTTACATGTAATATTTTAACTAAAACATCTTAAAGAAGTTTTTAAACATAGAAACATAGAGAACTAAAACAGTAACATTAAAACATGATAACAATAACATTAGAAAATAGAAAATAGAACATAGAACATAGAACATTAAAACATGATAACAATAACATTAGAAAATAGAACATAGAACATAAAGCATTAGACTCTTGCAGACGAATCTGGATGCACCAGCATCTTCAGAACATCGTCAGCAGACCTTGTTAGGTTCACCTCAAACTCGATCAGCCCCTTAGTTATCTTACGGCGGTGTGATTTCCACATGTCTTTCATATCAGCATCGCACTTCAACTCCACAACATTATAACTTACCCTCCCATCAACATCCATGCTCCAATTTTCATAGTACAAGATTTTACCCACCAGTCGGTTATCAGTTTCAGGAAATTATTCATTCAACCAACTTTTCAGTGCCTCAAGGCTCCCGCAACCGTCAGGTATTGGAGACTTCATGGGATGCTTAGTTCCAGTAAAGTAAACAATTGTGTCAACCATAAAATTATAAAGAGACATTCTGAAAAATATGATATTTTTTCTCAACATCAGGAGGTCCTATTTATAGGCCATTGGGGCAATCTTATCCACACAACCTTATCCATGCAACCTTATCAACGCAATCCACTAATAGTGCAATCTTATCCAAATAATATAAAAATAAATATACCATAACATATAAAATTAAATAGACGATAAAATATACCAAAATATACCATAAAATATACCATAAAACATACCACAAAATATACCACATAACATTTAATCCAAAATATCCCATAACATATAAAATAAAATATAAAATAGTCAATGCTCATGGGCGATGCGTAACACCTCAAATAAATCAGCATACGCTACATCATCCTCCTCTGCCTCTACCTGCCGGAGATAACGGTGAACTAATGTGGAGGCACGAGCCCAATCCGGATCAGATGGTCCTGCATCAAAGACAGGAACTGGAACCTCTCTACGCACACTAGGTGGGGGCGGCACCACCTGAAGATGCGACACGCGGTAATACCACTGTAAATACCCATCAACCGTCTCATGAGGGTATCCTACTGGCTCGGTACCTCTAACCACATATGCCACGCTCTAGTAATAGGTAATCCACTCGACAGCAATCTCATCATTGCTAAGCGTATCAGCAGGAGGTGCAGGCAGAATATACTGGCGATAACCAAACTGACGAAGACACCTGTCGGGTAAGTATGGCACATGTAAATCACCCAAAACAAGAAAACCTCTGTACATAGATAGCACGTTAAAAGCACGATGACGTCTATGATCCTCGAATGGGCGGCATATGACGTCTGTCGGTGTCGCTGGTCCAATATCGGTCTATAATATCCACCTTGATGGCTTCTTGCCTGTAGGACCATCTCATCGCCCGCGAAAGCCCTTGATTGTCAGATGGGCGCCAGTTTTCTCCTTTTCTTCCCAGTGTAAAAAAGTACTCATGTATCCAACACTGTTACCAAATAAATTATATCATATACATTAATATATATATATATATATATATATATATATATATATTAAATAATATAAATAACAATATATGAATTAATATACAATTAATTAAAAATAACATAAATACCTGTAGCAGAGTAGGATATCCACCGAGCTGCTTGCAACTAAACATAGATGCATCCCCAAGTTGGCGATAAAGAGTGACCATTGAAGCAGATGCCCAATTGTAGGAACTAAGCCCACGTAGGTGTCTAAACAGTAGTAAATATCGGGCCTCGACCAGAGTAAATGTCTTGTCCGCAAAAATAGTAGAACCTACCAACATCATCAGATATGCCCTGGTCGCAAAAGCCCAGCTACCAGCAGCACGGTACTCCTTGAATCTGTCATACAACCACTGCAGCGAATAATAAGCTCCCCTACATGAACGCACATGCTCAGCCATGACATCCCTATCCACTCCTAAAAACTCGCAGCCAAGATCAACAGACATCTCCTCTGTGACATGCTCATGTGGATACCAGAACATACCCCCGATAGGCAAATGCAGCAGGCTGACAACATCATCTAATGTAATCGTCATCTCACCAAATGGCATGTGAAATAACGATGTCTCAACATGCCACCTCTCCACAAATGCTGAGACGAGGTTAACGTCTATCTTGGTCAGGCTAGTTCTCTGAAGAGAAGCCAGACCTGACCCACTCACAATAACCTCAATCTCTGGTGGGAGCATCTAAGGCACTCTGTCCTGGAGCTTCGTCCCATGTCCAGCGACTTTAAGCTCCTTTTTAGGACCTCTTTCCTGAAAATAAATAAAAAAAATCACATTAGAAAATATAATAATGAATTATTTTTCAAATAAATTAATTAATTTTACTTACTTGTCCGTACCATAAACGGGGAGCAACATGGTCTTGGTATCGAACAAATAAAGATAGATCTGATGGTCCACCAGGATATCCAGCTGGCTGTGGTGGCTCTGATGGTGGTTGTGCTAGTTGTGCTGGCTCTTGTGATGGGTTAGAGGGATCAGTTTCATCGCGGCGGCGACGGCGGGTAGTAGGCCTCCCGTCTGGTCCTAATGTACGCATGTTCCTGAAAAAAAATTAAAAAAATATCACAAAAAATCAAACCGGAACAGTTCAAAAAGGGTTCCGGTTTGTATTTCTGCTAAACCGGAACAGTTTTCAAAAGTGTTCCGGTGTGGATTGCAACGAACCGGAACGGATTACAAAAGTGTCCCAGTGTGGATGACAATGAACCTGAAGAGTTTTGGAAAGCGCTCCGGTGAGAAAAGCAACGAACCAGAACGATTTTCAAATGCGTTTCGGTGAAAATTTTGTAAACCGAAATACTTACAAAATGTGTTCCGGTTTGAAAAATTTGTGAACCGGAAGAGTTTTCTGAAGCGTTCCGGTTTGTATTTCGTGGAGAGAATGGAGAGTGTTTGCTTCACAACCAGTAAAAAGTTGAAAATGAAAAAAAATTTACTTATTTATATGAGGATTATTTCGTCCAAAATTTTTGATTGTAGGAGTACACGGACAATTGTAGGGGTAGGAAGTAAAATTTTCTCTAGACAGTACTCTTTTTCAGTATGGGCCAATCTAGACAGTATGGACCAACGTATGAAAATGAAAGATCGTACGACGTGTATTAAACATAAAATAAATAAAAATTATTTATAGTAAAATTTTTATTTCATGTTTTTTTAAATATTTGTAAACTTATTTTATCAAAAATATATAATCGAACAAAAATATTAATAAATAAACTTAATTTATTTAAATTTTTAAGATATTTGGATATGAATAAAAATATAAAATAAAATTAAGAAAAAATATAAAATTTTATTACTCTTAAGTTATTAATACAATTTTTATCGTGGTTACCATTTTATTTTCCAATTATTAATATAAAGTATAAATAGTTTTCTCAAATTAATGAACATAATATTAATTAAAAATATAATTGAGAAAAATTAGTTCTTTGTCTAAAAATGAAACGACATTTAATTAAATATTTTTTTTAGTTTTCCATTATTACATATATTAAGGCTTTAAAAGAACCTTCGATCTCTCTATTTTATTTTTTATTTTTTTATGTTCTAATCTCTTCATTTTTTTTTAAATGGGAGGGCCAAAGTCTGAAAAATAAAAACAATTACACCAACACATTCCTAGAGAAAATAAGACCAGCTCCGCCGAAATCCAAAAGAGCTTTCAAAGTTGCAGAAGCTTCTCTATAGACTCAATAAGTCTCTTCTAAACATCCTATATTAGTTAGGGCAGTCGCACAAGAGTTAGCTTCTCTACAAGAAAGGACCACTTGAACAAAATCAAAAATTTCACAACACGGCATATGCACACAACATCGGCATTAGGGATTTCACAATTTTCATCAATATTCATCACAAATTAATATCAATCAAGAGAACTAAAACCATACATCTACCCTTCTCTCGTATCAATCATAATTGAGAATCATTATTTACTCTTACCTTAAATTTTCTCTAATTCTAGTTTTACTTTTTCTATGGATGGGCGTTTCCTTGGTACCTCTGTGCCCTAACCCTTTTCTCTTTTTCCTCCAACTTTTCACGTACAACATAGAATGATCTGTTTTCTCTATTTTTCCTTTTTAAATTATGGATTGTCCCTTACTATGCTTTTCCTCATATACCCTAAATTACTCTCATGCAATTACTTGTATGCCCTTAAAATCTCTACACACTCTAATTTATTCTATATTTCTAATAATTTTAATTATTAACAACATGAAACTATTATTTAATTAATCTAATATATTTTCTAACTCAAGGTCTTACATACCCACCAATAATCAAATAAACACAATAAATCACAAAATATTCATAAATAAATACATAAGCAACATAATTTCTAAATTGAGGTGTTACATAGTTACTTATGATGAATCCTCATGGGGAATCCTTGCCCCCCCACAAGGAAAATACATATGTGGGATCCTCATTGAGGAACATGTTGGGTGAGAATACGAGAATGTATCGATCTAAAAGGGGAGGTGAATAGACATGTCAAATAAAATTGATCAATTAACAAAAAGTTTTTAAAAGTTTGTCAGAGTTTAAAAACAAAAATTAATTTTTGTGGCGGAAGCAATGTCCAAATAAAAATTATTATGCTTATCAAACTATATATACATAGAACACCTCAATCGGTGTATAATATGGTAAAGATCGAGTCAAACAACTAGCCAACAGAACAAAAAATTAATGTATTGTATTATTATCAAATTTACACAAGACGTGTAAATGTATATTGAAACAATATGGATTCTAGTACGATAATTTTTAGCCTAAATACCAAAAAAAGATTATTCGAAGTGTCAATTCTAACAAAACCTACCCTTAATTAATAAATTGCTATCATGGCAAGAACTTAACAACATAGGATTCTGAGAAAACGATAAAAATGACCCTAACATAAAATTCTAATATATATATATATATATATATATATATATATATATATATATATATATATATATATATATATATATATATATATATATATATATATATATATAGAGAGAGAGAGAGAGAGAGAGAGAGATAAAAATATAAGTCAAATTTATAGTGGTTCGGTTATCGTGCTCGCTAAGTCTACTCTATTCTTTAATGGTTCCCTTTAATTAATTTGGTCGTTTAGTACTATTAGAGTTTTACCTAACTCATCCTTACAAAACCGGATGGTAAGGTGAGGAGTGTCACTCTATATAAGCTATGTTCAAGGTTTATGTCTAACCAATGTGGGACTTAGGATATTCCTAACACACCTCTTCACGCCTAACACTCTTTTGGGCTTGATGCGTAGATATTAACGGTAGGCGACCCATGGTCCGATCGATAGGCTCTGATACCATATTAAACAGCTCAGGATAAGAGTCATTCATCTGACTCTCCAGCTCCCAAGTAACATTTCCACCTGCTGGTCCTCCCCAAGCTACTCTAACCAAAGTTATCTCTTTACCACGTAATTTTTTCAATCCCAAGTAACATTTCCACCGTAATTTTTTCAATCCCAAGTAACACTTCAATCCTCACGGGAAACACTTCCACCATCAAGTTGTCCTTTACATGTACATCATCTACTTGGATTACATGAGACGGATCCGCAATGTATCTCCTTAACTAAGACACATGAAATATATCATGCAAATTCGCAAGCATCAGCGGTAAAACAATATAATACACTACTTCCCCTACTCTTTCCAAAATCTAAAATGGACCAATAAAATGCGGCGTCAATTTCTTTGACTTCGGCGCTCGACCAATACAAGTCATAGGAGCCACCCTCAAAAACACATGATCTCACTCTTGAAACTCAAGTGTTCTCCGCCTCTTATCATGGTAGCTCTTCTGACGGCTCTGAGAAGCTTTCATCTTCTCTTGAATCATCTTAATCTTTTATGTAGTTTCTTGAACAATTTCTGGTCCAATCACAACACTCTCACTAGATTCGTACCAGCATAAAGGCGTCCTAGATCTTCTACCATACAAATCCTCAAACGGAGCCATACCAATGCTCGAATGAAAACTATTGTTGTAGGTAAATTCAATCAAACGCAGATAACTATCTAAATTACCACCTTTCTCTAACACACAAGCACACAACAAGTCTTCCAACGATTGAATCGTCCTTTCCGTCTGACCTCCAGTCTGCGGATGATAAGCAGAACTCAATCTCAGCTTAGTAACCAAAGCTTTCTGCAAACCTTCCCAAAATTTGGACGTAAACCTTATATCTCTATCAGACACAATACTCGAAGGAATATCATGTAGACTAACTATCTTCTCAATATACAACTGAGTTAACTTCTCCATCGGATAGTCCATTCTCATCGGTATAAAGTGAGTAGATTTCATCAATCTATCCACGATAACCCAAATAGCTTCACAGTTCTTAACTTTCTTTGGTAAACCATAAACAAAATCGATAGATATGTTGTCCCACTTCAATTCTGAAATAAACAACGGTTGCATAAATCCATACGGTTTCTGATGTTCAATCTTCGACTTTTGGCAAGTCAAACAAGAATAAACAAACAGATTTTTCAAATCATGATACATCTTGGTAGCACCAAGATGAATACTCAATCCTCTACGGTGTCCTTCTTCAAGAATACTCTTCCTAATCTCAGGAACACAAACTCGATCATCAAACTTTATAACATCATTCTCGTCAATTCTGAAATCTCCTCCTTTGCCTTGGTTAATTAAAGTAAACTTATTAACCAATTCAACATCAGATTTTTGTCCTGCTCTAATCTCATCAAGAATACTATTCTTCAGCTTCAGCATTCCCAACTTAACACTATTAGGAGTTTCTTCACATACCAAACTCAAGTTTCTAAATTGTTCAATCAAATCCAATTCCCGTACCATTAGCATAGTCATATGTAAGGACTTTCTACTCAAAGCATCAGCAACAAAGTTCGCCTTACCCGTATGGTAATTCAATCCAAAATCATAATTCTTAAGAAAATCTAACCATCTCCTCTGCCTCATATTAAGCTCTTTCTGATCAAAGAGGTACTTCAAACTCTTGGGATCACTGAATACTTCAAACCTCGAACCATACAGATAATGTCCCCATAACTTCAACACAAGGACTTTCGCTGCCAACTCTAAATCAAGAGTCAGATAATTCCTTTCATGAACTTTAAGTTGTCTCGACGCATAAGCCACTACCTGATTCTGCATCAAAACACCACCTAATCCCATTAACGAAGCATCGCAATAAATTACAAAAGATTCTGCCGGATTTGGAAAAATCAGAATATCAGCACTAGTCAACCTCCTCTTCAGCTCTAGAATTCCTTCTACACACTTCAAATCCGAAATGAATGCTTGACCCTTCCTAGTCAACTTAGTTAACGGTAATGCTAACTTCAAGAATCCTTCAATAAACTTCCGATAATAACCTGCAAGACCCAGAAAATTACGAATCTCGGAAACATACTTCGAGAGCTTCCCACAGAGATAGCTCTTCTACCTTCATAGGATCTACGGAAATACCATTCTTGGAAATCACATGACCAAGAAAGCTTACTTCATTTAACCAGAACTCACACTTTGACAACATCGCATAAAGCTTCTTCTCTTTCAATAATTCCTACACAACTCTAAGATGATCTGCATGCTCTTCTTCGTTCTTAGAATATATAAGAATATCATCTATAAACACCACTACAAACTTGTCAAGATAAGGATGAAAGATCCTATTCATATACTCCATAAAGACACCAGGTGCATTAGTTAATCCAGATGGAATCACTGTATACTCATAATGACCATACCTTGTTCTGAACGCAGTCTTTTAAATATCATATACTTTCACACGAATTCGATGATATCCAGACCTCAAATCAATCTTAATTAATACACATGCTCCAACCAGTTGATCCATCAAATCATCAATCCTCGGCAACGGATACCGATTGTTGATAGTAACTTTATTCTACTGTCTGTAGTCCACACACAACCTCATAGAGCCTTCTTTTTTTACCAACAACACCAGCGCACCCCACAGCGACACACTAGGACGAATAAATTCCTTCTCAAGTAGCTTTTCTAATTGACTCTTCAGTTCAGCCAACTCAGATGCCGACATACGATACGGCACCATCAATACAGGACTAGTTCCAACAATCAATTCAATAGCAAACTCCACTTCTCTCTCAGGTGGCAACTCCCTCACATCTTCAGGAAAAACTTCTGGAAAGTCACATACTACCGACAATTAGTTGTTCACCGATTTTATTTTCACTTCCATGGATGCAAACAACATAAACACAGCAGCCCCGTCTTTAACCGCCTCGTCTATCTGTCTAGCAGTCATCGCCAAATCCTCAACACTGAAGGCTTTAGAAAAGATAACCATCTTCGTATAGCAATTAATATGAACCCAAATATATCAATTGGACAATTCAAACTAGCGGATGAAGTAGTCACTAAACCCGACGCAGGAGTGTCAATGACCATACTTCCATTAATCTCAGATATTTCCAAATTCAGTTGTTTGGCACAATCCAATGAAATAAATGAATGAGTTGCTCCAGTATCTATAATTGAAATTGAAGGCGTGCCATGGATAAAACACGTATCTTTAAT
Organism: Vicia villosa; assembly: GCF_029867415.1. NCBI lineage: Eukaryota > Viridiplantae > Streptophyta > Magnoliopsida > Fabales > Fabaceae > Vicia > Vicia villosa. Next base: position 750,983 of record NW_026705160.1, on the reverse strand, counting down.
CAACCGATCCTCGGAAGTAGTCTCTGACCCAGACAAAGCAAAGACTTCTCCACCTAACTGATTCTTCCTTGGCTTAGTGCATTTTTTACTGATGTGACCTTCTTCATCGTAGTTGTAGCAAGTCACAGTCTTCTCTCCATAATTAGTCGAAATATGTCTCGTCTTACCACACTTAAAGCATTGTTCTCTCCAATCTTGCACTCATGTCTGCGATGTCCAACTTCAACATAGTTATAGCACCTAACAGGAGCACTGGAGTCTCCCCCACTAAGCTTCTTCTATTCACTAGCTTTCGGATTTCCCTTACCATATGGTTTACCTTGGTCCATAGGCTTCTTACCCTTCTTGTCAACCAACCCGCGAGAGTGAGCTGACTTCACCTTAATGTTATCCTCTTCTAAAAATCTACTACAATCCACTAAATCAGCAAACCGACGAATCCTCTGATACGTGATACCTTGTTTGATCTCGTCGCGGAGGCCATTCTCGAATTTGGTACATTTCGAGAATTCACCCGCCTTGTCATTGTTGAAATGGGTGTAGTACTTCGCCAGCTCAACAAACATGGAAGCATACTCCGACACTGTCATATTATCTTGCTCCAGTTCCAAAAACTCAATCTCTTTCCTTCCCCGAACATCTTCTGGAAAGTACCGCCTCATAAATTATCTTATGAAAATAGCCCAAGTGATTGCTACACCCTCTGCATCAAGTTCAGCTCTAGTAGCAACCCACTAGTCATCAGCTTCTTCAAATAACATGTGAGTACCATACCTCACCTTAAGGTTCTCAGCACAATCAATCATCCAGAAGGTCCTTTCGATCTCCTTTAACCACTTCTGAGCACCATCAGGATCGTGAGTGCCATTGAACAACGGAGGATTGTTCCTCTGAAATTCCCCCAACTGCCTGTTAGCACCAATCCTAGCTCTATTGACATTCCCTCCTAGTACACTAGCAATCATGCCCAGAGCCTTTGCAATCGCATCATCATTCCTTCCACCTCTTCCAGCCATTGTTCTGCTAATTACAAAACAATCTCCATTAGAAAAAAGTATCGACAGTGATAACTCACACTAGTCGTATACAAGGGAAAGATAACAAGACCCTGGTCACAACGACCGACTATGCTCTGATACCACTATTATAACACCCTTCTAAACCCCCACGGAATATATTAATTAATTCAGAGTAATATGTAAAAAGGATGCTACAATTCTACATAACCATTTTTTTAAAACACGTGTCATGCTATCACGAGGAACTCAATAAATAACATTCACTGAAACATGTTAACACATCTGAAAAGATTCATAAGTTGAATAACATTAAACCATCGTTCATCATCTCCAAAAAATTAAAAAATTATTCAACCAAAATAAAATCAAGAGTTATCAAACACTCTCAAACAAACGTTCCCTAGTGTTACATATCAGAGTATGACACCGACACTACGACTAACGGACTACCCTAATAGATATCCTCACCAAAGCAAAAGCACCTACTCTTCAATCTGAAAAACATCAACAGTAAGGGTGAGTCTCATCACAATTAACAAATGTTATATATTCATAAACAATAACATTTCATAAGCATATTAATCACCCAATTATAACATATTCAGATTTTTAGAGATTCATTTATCAAAAACATCATATACCATCAATCACAATCACCGTGAAATAACACTGGAACCCTTCCAATCATGTTATAACAGTATATATGCAATGTACTGACACTATGCATGTGGTACCAATTCATCATGGGATTAACCCATCTTACCGATCTAAACATCACCGAGATACGGCCCTGTCAACACTAATACCCCACAATTGTAATTATGCCATCCACTGATCCACAAGGATTCAGCAACCAAGTATGATCATGAATGCATGCAACATATAACATACTTACCAACACCACCGATTCGATGAACAATATCATCTCACCATAACTCACTGTTATCATCACCAATTAGTATGTACATGTCTTGGCATCATTCAATAATCAATCATATATCAATCACAACAATCACCACAATCACAATAAAATTATATCATAACCACATCAATCACATTGTTACATAATACCACCTATGTCTACAATGTATAACATCACCAAAATAATTAAATCGAGTTTTTAAAATAAAATCGACCAGTGTCCCAACCTGTCACTTAACTATATAGGATTTTTAATTATTGACACAACATTCAAAATGGCGCTTAAAACAGACGTACGGTTCAAAAGATATGAATTTTAGAAAATATTTTTCAAAATAGCATCAGGTGTAACCGGTTACAACATGGGCGTTACCCGGTTACGCCTTTACGTCAACCTATTTGCTATTATTGAAATTCACCTGTAATCGGTTACAGCAGGGAGGGTAATCGGTTAGAGTTGTCAAAATTTCTTAGTTTCCCTATTTTTCCACGCGGTAACCGGTTACAGCGTGCACATACCCAAAAATCTCAGTTTTGACAGGATCTCAGCCCCTCTACTCATCACCATTTCGTACTAATTCGAATTCTACACCAAAACGGAACCAATTTCAGTAATTCGACATGATTCAAACACAACACATATTCATCAAACATCCATAATCATTCATACACATTCTATTGCATCAAAACACACAATTGTACCTAAAAACCCCACTAATCCCAAAACCTAGAACATATATAATTGAGAGGACTAATCTACCCAATCAATCCTATCACTTATGAAAACATAAAAGATGATAATTGGAGAGTTTCCTCTTACCTCAGAGATTGATCTTGGTTCTTCCTCTTCTTCCTCCAGATCTCTCTTTCACATTCTGCTGTTCTCTTCTGTGACTCTTTGTTTTCTCCAATTTCCAAATTTTTCCTTATTTTCTTATGAAAATAGAGTCAATAGTTAGTAAAGGCCTACACAAATAGCACCTCCCCTCTACTAACTACACCACAAGCCCAATAACATTCTTTTCTAAAATTCTCCATAATTCAACAAAAGCGAAATAATTTCCAATAAATAATTTAAATCTCAATTAAATTAATAAATGGAAAACATGTTATGGTATTCATCACTTAGAGCATTTTCTAGTAGCTCTTAAGGGGAAAGTAAAGAAGAAGAAAATATGCTTGATATGTTGGCAACTATATGGATAATTTGGAATGCAAGAAATAAACTTTGCTTTGAGAATGAGCCTTGTGTGTTAGAGGATATGGTCGCGAACATTAACGTGGTTTCGTGGATTTGGCAAGCGATCCGATCGAGAGGTCAAAGGTGTTCTTCTTTTTATAATTGATTACAAACTCCTTTAGACTTTATTTATCTGTAATTGGCTGGTGGTGTAATGGGCTAGAGTACCCCTTGTACTCATTATTAATAAAACTTATTTTTGTCTATAAAAAAAAGAAGTTATATTATATCATTTCACTTTTCATAAAGTAATAATTATATTGTTTAATTCTTGTGAAATATCCAAAACCTCTTATAATTTACTACGGATGTAATTTTAGGTGAGTTACTCTCTTGCATTAAAATACACAAATATGTTTTTTAATTAGTTGTGGTTTCATAAGTTAGTTACACGGTTAACTTTTTAAGATCGTTCTCCATGACATATATAATCATCATACTATCTATACACAATACACAATGTCATATGTATTATCTAATAGTAATCATATAATTTCAAATTGTTTCATATATTTAATTTTATTATATACATACATTTATACTTTTAGTTTTTAAATTATTTTATAAAATTTCCTTTTATATATATATATATATATATATATATATATATATATATATATATATATATATATATATATATATAATATGCGAATGATATTTTTATATGAGAATAAAAATTTAAGGGTATTGCACTAATAAAAATATTTAATCTGTCATGCCACATAAGTTATTCAAAATTTGTAGTATAACTTGATAGAACACATTGTCGTTATTAGTTGACAGTGTAAAACTATTTTACACTATCAACACATATCAATTTTTTATCCAAAATTTTATGCTACATATTATATATTTGCCCTCACTAATTAATAATTCTAGCCCTGTCCCTTAGATATCATCTAAAATATAAGAAAATAAGTTGGTCTAAAAAGTACGTAATTGCCCCTGCTTCTAATTTGTGTTGCCACGTGGGGTGGGGTATTCTACTACCAGCTTCAGCTCTTTTCCAACTCTTCAACACTTCCAATCTTGCAATGCATTCTGCTATTTTTTTAGATTAAAAAAATCATTTATTGAAAAATGCTACTTTTTCTTCCCCTACTATACCTACTTTTTACTATTTAGATTTAAAAAATTACCATAAAAACTAATTTTTATTTTGCTAATTTTTAGGAGAGAGAAAAGACATCTATATAGAAAATAAGTTTTGATGAGATCTCCATATTTAACTAAGTTTCTATAATATTTTTAAGAAAAATTCCTCATTTAAAAAAAAAACATAAATATAATATACCTAAATTATTTATATTTTATTTAAGTAGTTAAGAACAAAACTATAATTTATTTTTTATAAACTAACTAAAAAATTATTTATTTTTAAATATATTTATTTTTTTGTATTTTTAGATTTTTAAAAACATTAGCATAAAAAACATTAGCAGATAGGACTCAACAGTTATCTAATTTATTTCAGTGTTACAGGTACTAGACATTTTTTTATACATTTAATTATTATTTTTAAGGGTATCTAACATTTTTCTATATATTTTGATTATTATTTTTTCACGGGTACCAGACATTTTTCTAAACATTCAATTATTATTTTTTCACGGGTACCGAACATTTTTCTATATATTTAATTATTATTTTTTCACGGGTACCAGACATTTTTCTAAACATTCAATTATTATTTTTTTCACGGGTACCGGACATTTTTCTATACATTCAATTATTATTTTTTCACGGGTAACAGATATTTTTTTAAACATTCAATTATTTTTTTTACGGGTACCAGACATTTTTCTAAACATTCAATTATTATTTTATCACAGGTACCGAAATTTTTTTATGCATTCAATTATTATTTTTTCACAGGTAGCAAACATTTTTCTATACATTCAATTTGTTTTTCACGGGTATCAGACATTTTTTTATACATTCAATTGTTATTTTTTCACAGGAACCAAATATTTTTCTAATAAAAAATATACATTTGAAACAAATACGCGTCCCGTATCAGAACCCGTGCGAACGCACGAGTTTGTTACTAGTTTTTATAATAGGATTTTATTCACCCTATATCATGAACAACTTAAGATGCACATTAATTGTACTACTCGATTGTCAGTTGAGAGAGAGAATATTTTGAATATGTCATAGTTTAGTAGAGATTTTAATTTTAAATTTGGTCGAATTCTTTAGGGATAATTTTAAAAATATTCTTTAGATCTTTCTTAGCTAAGATTGAAATTTCCACTTCCTTTCAAGTTGATTTGTATGGAATCATGCTTGCTATTGATTATCCTAACACAAAGAATTGGAAAAATCTTTGGCTTGAAACCGATTCGATGCTAGTACATCGTGCATTTTCTTATTTGGATTTGTCCCTTGACATCTTTTAATTAAATGAAAGAGTACTTTGCATACAATACATTTCTTTAGATTCAAGAAGAGAAAATGCATAGATAAACTAACAATATGTAGGTTTTTTTTAATTATGACACTTGGAGGAATTTACTTTCTTTATGAGATTTTTTATTTTTTTGGATGGATATTAGATTTTACGATCCCTCATTCTTTTTTTGTTTTTCCTTTTGCATTCAATAATTTGTCCTTATTTTTAAAAGTATCAATTAAAATAGTTTTAAACTTACACAAACACAACTAAATTACTAATTTATCTTTTTTTATACATAAATAGTATTAAACATATTGGTTCAAAATAATGTCTATATATAAACAACACTTAAAAAAACATATGTATTTTGGTAGAAACAATTATGCTGAATGAACATATCACCCTCATACCTATAACTCATCTCTTTAATCCTCACTTGTTGATATACTCTTGGATTGACTTGACCTTTTTATCCCTATACTATCTTCACCAAATTTCATGTTTGAAATTGAAAGACTTCTAATTTTGCCTCTTATAAAGGTGTTAGGAAATTACATAACATTTTCTCATTGTCAGATTCGTGGAAGAACAAATTAACGCGGAAGCACCTAAACTTAATGAAAATGAAATCTATAAATTCATTAATCTCTCTTTACTTGAAAATTTCACAACTCAATTACACTAAAAGTATTTATTGATTATGTTCTAATGTTATTACAAATGAAATATACAAGGCTTTTATAGTCAATACAACAAGAAAGGTGAATGACTATGATTTTAATTTTGCTTAAATTTCACATAACCATTCTATTTCTTTTTACTATTTATTTATTGTTGTCTCTCCTTCATACTCTCTTTTTCTTTCTTTTATTTTGACCAACAATCTCCCATTTGAAGAGTGATTTCAATCGGTCTTCACACCTTGAGCAAACAATAACATTTATCAATCTATTATTCTAGCAGGCCAGCTAAAGATGACCAAACTTCAGTTTGTCAATTGTCACCACCCTAGTTAACATGTATGTTGGGTTCTTACTTCTGAGAATCTTATTCAACGTTAGTATCTCACCCTTAAGCATAGTTCTGATGAAGTGATAACGAAGATCAATATGCTTCGTTCTAGAGTGGAATTCTGAATTCTTAGCCTTATGTATTACACTCTGACTGTTGTTATGTAAAACACTCCTCTATTGAATGAATCCCAACTCTGTCAACAATCTTTGAAGCCATATAAATTCTTTTCTATCTTTTGTTATTGATATATACTTAGCCTCTGTAGTATCTTTTGTATCCTCGACATCCAACTAACAGTTGTAGTACCAACAATAAATATGTAACCAATGGTACTACTTCAGTGATCAACTACACCAGTAAAGTCCGAATCTACATAGTGTTAACATAAAATGAAAGTCTTTGTATTCTGATTGTCAACCAAATTATATGCAAGAAATTGTTGGATGTCGAAGGAATTTGAGTTGGTGCTATAGATACTATGGTGTTTCGAAGGCTTCAATTTCAATAATAAGTGGCATATGTTATAATATATTCAAAAAGGCATTTGGAAAAGACATTCGAAGAAGTCATGCGAAGAGTCAAATATTGACATATAGCATCGATCAAGCAAAAAACTCCTACAAGGAAGCTATCAAAAGTAATTAGAAGTAGTTATCTAAAGGGACATGTGTCAATTTTAGATTAATGAAGTTATTAAATAAGACTCTTGTCAAAATATTAGATGTAGGAAGTTATTTCCTTTTTTCTATAAATAGTTGTAATTACTAGGTATTGGATCAGATTTTCTGATAAATCTTGTAACATACACGCCACGGGGGAAAACGAGTTCAGGGGTGCACATAGATGGATTCCGACCATCCTTTACATTTTCAACCAAATTAAGATCGTTTTGTTTATTTTCCTTTTTCTCTTGCAATTATACATTTCTTTGCATTTTCTTTATTTTTATTTCTTTTGAATGCTCACTTTGGTGTTATTTCTTTTTAAGTTGCCATAAGAAAACTTGTCTTATAAAAGTTGTTGGAAACAATTCTAACACTAATAAGAACATGATTTTGATCATAAAGAATGCATGAAGTGATACCATTAATCGCGAGGCTTGAACGAATATTGTAAAAGGACTTTTATCCAGTCCTAAAATGTTGATGAATAATGATTGTTTACATATCAAAAATTGGTGTAAACAAATTGGTGAACCTGACTTGAAATTTTAAGTTTAGTGTGGTTCAGCACTTTATATGCATAAAGAAATTTTGTCGAAGCCATTAAAGGAGGACAGGAATAAAATCGGACAATCTTATCAAAACGGTTTTGAAAAGTTTTACAAATATTGAAAGTGAAAAATTTTAGCCTTTAATTGAGGCTTTTGAATTGTTGTCAACAACTTTTAAACGGTGTTTAATTTATAGTTTATTGATCGGAACTTGTCTTACAAAAATATTGATTATTTTCGACTAATATTTTTAAGGATTCTAGTCCAATAAAGGTTCAATTTCCTTCTTGGGTGGTATCAAATTATTATGATTTTGGTATATATATATATATATATATTAAAGTGACAAACACAAGATATCAATTGACCTCTAACACCGAGTCTTTCTCAATACCATCAATTATATATTGGTGGTATTAACAGAGGCCTCCACCAACTCATAAAAAACACTTAAAATCCTCTTTCGAAAACATAGCAAAATTTTGAAGAAGACGATTTCGACTCCAAATTGATTTTATATCGAAAGATAAATAGACCAAGACTTAGACAATTATTTGGCTAGAAAAATTATTTTCATATTATACCAAAATCTTGGTCAAAATATTAGGTTGGTTGTCATTAAAACATTTCAAAGTGGCATGTTGCCATATTAATTTCATCTTCGATATGTTATAATAACATTAACAATAACTTGCAAGAAGGAAATTGAACCACTATTGACCTCTATTAGATGTAGGAAGTTATTTCCTTTTTCTGTAAATAGTTGTATTACTATGTATTACGGGTTGGATCCGATTTTCTGAAAAACCTTGTAACGTCCATGCCGCGGGGGCAAACGAATTCAGGGGTGGACTGAGATGGATTCCGACCATCCTTTACATTTTCAACCATCGTTTTGTTTATTTTCCTTTTTCTCTTGCAATTCTACATTTCTTTTCATTTTTTTATTTTTCTTTCTTTTAAATGCTCACTTTAGTATTATTTCTTTTTAAATTTCTATAAGACAACTTATCTTATAAAAGTTGTTGGAAGCAATTCTAACACTAATAAGAACATGATTTTGTTCTTAAAGAATACATGAAGTGATATCATAAATCGCAAGACTTGAACGAATATTGTAAAAGGAATTTTATCCAATCCTAATGTGTTGATGGATAATGATTGTTTACATTACCATAAATTGATGTAAGCACTATGCCACTATCTTGCAGCTTGTTTTAGACCATACAAGCTCTTAAGTTCGGAGCTTTTTGATATTTAATCCAATCTCATTTTCTACCATTTCTTTCCACACCTTGAAAGCCTCAAATATGTCAGACTTATATTTCAGAAAGTATACCCATACCTTGGTGGAATGGTCATGAATAAGAGTCACAAAGTATTTCTTCCTACTAATAGATGAGACGGTAGTTGGACCCCAAACATCAGAGTGGACAAGCTTGAGGTTTTCCTTCTTTGAGGTTCTCCCACTTGTCTGAAAGCTTACTCGCTTCTGCTTTCCAAGTATACAATCTTCGCACATGTTAATTTCTATTGACTGAAGACCCAATAGTTTTCCATTTAAGTGCATGACCTTCATCCCTTTCTCACTCATATGGCCTAGTATTTGGTGCCATAGATTGGGACTTTAATTTTCTGCAACTTCAATCAAATTATATGCTCTAGCTATTCTGTAAAGAGTACAACTCTTTTTACCACGAGAAAATGTAATTGTACCTTTTGAAATCTTCCAATGATATCCAACTAAGACTGTTGTGTAGCCATCACTAGCAAACTGGCCTACTAAGATTACGTTCTTTGTTAGGCCATGAATGTGTCTGACATTCTTCAGCTCCCAAGCAGACTCGTTCAACTTGACCTTCACTACACCTTTTCCCACAATCTCATAAGATTGTTCATTACCAAGGTAAACTTTACCGATGTTCCTGGGGACAGAATTTTTGAAGAAGTGTTTCTGTGAAGTTGCATGAAAGGATGCTCCATAGTATAACACCCAAGACTCTTCCTTGCTCCCCAAAGAACATATCAACACATCACCTTCTCTTAAGGTTGAAGCAATGTTTGCCTCATCTTTTGCCTCCTAATTCTTTGGTGCACTCTTGCACTGATTTTTATATTGTCCGATCTTCTCGCAATTCCAACACTCGATAGTCTTCGAGCTGTTAGAAGTATGATGATTTCTGGACATTGATCGTCTCACCTTTGATTTGCTGCGTTTGCTTCCTTTGATTGAACTTCTACCTCTTGATTATGTATACAATACTGAAGAGGTTGATGATTCATCTGACTCTCTCTGTCGGATCTCTCCACTGAGAACCAAATCACGAACATCATCAAATTTCAACTCGTTGCTTCTCGATGAACTACTCACGGCTGTGAATGTAGCATTCCAACTTCTTGGAAGGAAGACAAGAGTATCAAAGCCCGTAATTCTTCATCAAATTCGATTCCAACTGAACTCAACTGGGTTGTAATAGTGTTGAGTTCGTTCAGGTGTTGCACCGTTGATTCACCTTCTTTCATCCGTAAGTTGAACATATGTAGTCTTTTGTTTTGCAATGCTGAGAGCAACATTACGGGATAACGTCAATTGAATGACTCCAAGAGCTTTTCTATCGAGAAGGGTCCAGGCACCGTCCTCCATTGTTGTTAGTTTCGTTCCCGTGAGAGGTTCATGCGTACCTTTTCTATACAAATAATCCCTTGTTTGCATCTTCCAAAAGATGAAGTCCACGTCATCAAACTTCTCAATTTTCAACTTTCTTTTGTCTGTTGCTGAAACGGAAAGAACCAACCAACTCTGATACCAATTGTTAGGAAATTATGCAACATTTTCTTATAGTCAGATTCGTGGAAGAACAAATTAAAGCGGAAGCACACAAACTTAATGAAAATGAAATCTATAAATTCATTAACCTCTCCTCACGTGAAAATTTCACAACTCAATTACACTAAAAGTATTTATTAAATATGTTCTGATGTTATTACAAATGAAAGATACAAGGCTTTTATAGCCAATAAAACAAGAAATGTAAATGGCTATGATTTAACATTTGCTTAAATTTCTCATAACCATTCTTATTACTTTTTACTATTTATTTTCTTGTTTCTCTTTCCTACTCTCTTTATCTCTCTTTTATTTTGAACAACAAAAAGATGCACCTTCATATGGAGTGGTAAAGAGACTGAATAACTACTAAGCAGGAGTGCAATAGTTATCATAATTGGTCTTTCAACCACTTTTTCGTGAACATATAGTAAACCAATAATGTGAATGCATCTCATTATTTCATTTTGTGAACCATTGTTTAAAGATGGATCAATTATATTGGTGATTGTTCACTCCCTCCAATTTCTCCACACCTGCTTAATTGCATAGATCACAAATTAATTAAACATCTCCTCTGCAGAGTAACTCCTTCGGCTTTGTCAGAAGAATAACTCTTGAATCATTCAGACAACTGCAGCAAACATCTGGTTTAACATCTCCTCTGCAGAGGCCAATTGCGTTAACTTTGTCGTTGTTTTGGCCGTGGGAGAAATTGTAGAAACCGTAGTTGATTTGTGTGTCGGAAGTGAGATTGGACAAAAGGGTGTTGAGATTGTTTTGATATGTGCTATTGGCTGTGTAGTTTCCTTTATCATTTATACAAAAGCTGTATAAAAATATTGGCGGGGCTTTGGTTAGAGACATGGTTTTAAATTGCGGTTGCGGTCGCGGATGCGGTTGCGGGTGCTGCGATTGCGGCCAATGCGGTTGCTGCGATGTACATTGCGGCCGTTGTGGCATGAATTTAAATATGAAAATATTTGAAATACACCATTAAAAAACTCTTAATGTTAATATTTTACATTACAAATCACATGTAAATCGACTCTATGGATTCTCAAATGATGAATTATGATGAAAATATGTGAAGAAACATGGCTTAAGGTGTTTGAATCGAATTCTAGTGTGTTATTGAACGTGTGATTACAAATCACACCGCAATTGCGGCCCGATGCGGAGGCTACCGCATCAGCAATGTTGCGGCCGCAATTGCGGTTCCGGACCACAATTTAATTTAAAACCATGGTTAGAGATACTAATAATAAGGAGAAAAGACTAAAGGAAAAATAGTAACTTGCAAGTAACAATTGCCATTCTGATATTGTTTTCTTTCTCATAAGTCATAATATTTAAAAAATGGAGGATTGACGCTTTTTTGATATGAAAGTTACTCTATTAATATGCCGTGTGTGAAGTGATTTGTTGAATAAAATTTGTGATTTTGAGGCCAAACTTTTAGTCCTTTTATCATTCAATTTGTGGAAAGGTCGTGTTAATTATATAAAAGAGACACTTTTGGATATAGTTGTTTGTAGCTTTCTGTTCCAAAAGAAAGACAAGATGAAAAATGCTTGGAAGTTCTTCAACAGTTAACCGCAAGATACATTAATTAAAATGAGAAAATTCTAAAGCTAACAATTGTTCATTTATTCGGGTAACTTAAGACCGATAGCAGGTGATTTGGTATGGAAATAAATGATGGGTGGTCTAATAGCAGAAATCTGATAGTAGGTGATTCATTTTTGTTTAAACAAGACTCATGATATCAAGTAAAGAAATGTGGTTGGATCTAACTCAACCATACAAAACCAACTTGTAAGATGAAGATTACTCCACTTATTAACATATGTTCAGACTATATATTATTTGATTTGAGGCTCTTAACAACCTTTATTAAGACAAATTTATCTGGCATCTCCAACTTTCCATATGCGAGCCCTAGATTTTAACTAAATGTCTATTTTATCTTATGAATAAAAAAAATATAAAAAACAATTTTTCATATTTTTGGAAATTTTTATATTTTATGTTACTTTTTTCAAAAATTTGGTATCAAATTATAAATTTTGGAAAAATATATGCTTTTATGCCGATTTTTATATTTTATTCATAACTGTTAAAATTGCTACAAATTTCTAGAATATTCTAAATATAATATGTATGAAAATGGTAGAATATCCTAGAATTATAGTGTATAAGAATATGGTAGAATAATCTAGAACTATAGTGTGAATGGATATGGTAGATCATTCTAGAAATAAGTGTATGTAAAATATAGAATAACCTAGAATCATCATGATACTAATCTATCATGAGAATTCTAGAAAGAACTAAAGAGATGTAGAAATATTCACCACCATTGAGAGGTTGGTGACTTGAGCCTATAAATAGGCAATTGCTATCTTGTAATTCATCATCCAAGAAATCAATGACATAGCCTTCTTTCTAAACAACTCTCTAAAACTATCTTTTATCAACTATCAACTAATCAACTACTAACAGTAGCATCAAAGCTACGTTCGGTCATACATTGGGCGTAGTTATATTACCTACCTAACATTCCAAAATCCTCCCAACTACTTCAAAAATTTCCTTTGTAATATTAACCCACTTCAAAAACAATTTCTAAGATATGGATAACACCACTCAATCATCATCTATTTCTGTCCCTATTTTCAATGGTGAAAATTATGATTTCTAGAGTGTTAAAATGGAAACATATTTTTCATCTAAAGATTTATGGAACATAGTAGAAGAAGGCTTCACTGTTCCCGCGGATACTTCAACTCTTAATGCAACCCAAGAAAAGGAGTTGAAGAAAAATATACATAAAAATTCAAAGGCGTTGTTCACCTTGCAACAAACCGTGATTGATGCAATTTTCCAAGAATTATGGGAGCTAAGACTGCCAAAGATGCGTGGAACACATTGAAGGAGGAGTTTCAAGGAAGTGATAAGGCACGTGCTGTTAAACTTCAATCTCTAAGAAGAGATTTTGAACTATTGAAGATGAAGGATTTTGAGACAGTTAAAGATCACTATTCTAAAGTCAAAGAAATAGTTAATCAAATGAGAGCTTTTGGGGATGATATTCTTGACAAGAAAATTGTTGAGAAAATTCTAATTACTATGCCTCCAAAGTTTGACCCAATCGTGACAACGATTGAGGAAACCAAAGATTTGTCCACTCTATCAGTGACCGAACTGGTGGGCTCTCTTGAAGCATATGAGCAAAGACTGAATAGGCATAAAGAAGATACGCTTGAAAATGTCTTCCGATCAAAGCTCAAATTTCGGCCCCAAAGTAAAGAAGATGAAGGAAAGAAGAGTTATGGAGAAACTTCTAGAAGAAGAGAAGCTTCTAGAAATTTCTTTAAGAACAAGCCAGATAAAAATCCTCCATGCAATATATGCAAAAGACCAGGCCACGCAGAGAAAAATTGTTGGTACCGTAATATGCCACAATGCAACCATTGCAAGAGGTTCGGGCACATAGAGAAAAATTGTCGCAACAAAGATAGGCATCAAGCTAATATCGCAGAGGAGCATGATCAAGAAAAATGTATGTTCTATGCCACTCAAGACTCAATGAAAGAAAAAGGAGGAAGTTGGTACTTGGATAGTGGATGTAGCAATCACATGGCCAAGGATGAGACTATTTTCAAAAGCATTGACGAGTCCGTCAAAGTGAAAGTCCGACTGGGAAATGGTAGTGTGGTTGAATCAAAAGGCAAAGGTACTGTCATGGTGGAGACAGATAAAGGTACGCGACTCATCCATGATGTCTTACTAGTTCCCAGCCTAAAAGAAAATCTTCTAAGCATTGGTCAAATGATGGAGAGAGGCTATACGCTTCATTTTGAAGGAGGTGTATGCAAAATATTAGACAACAAAAATAAAAGGGCTGAGATTCCCCAAGTGAAGATGAATAAGAGCAATAGAAGTTTCCTGCTAAATTTAAAATATGCAACTAACATTGCCATGAAAGTACAAGTTGATGATTCATGGCTCTGGCATCAAAGATTTGGCCACTTCAACACAGATGCCTTGAAGCTGTTACATGAGAAGAACATGATGAGAGAACTTCCAAGCATAAAGGACAACAATGAAGTGTGCGAAGGATGTCTCCTTGGTAAGCAACACCGATTTCCATTTTCAACAGGTGGAGCATGGAGCGAAAGACCTGTTGGAGCTGATACATACCGACGTATGTGGACCGATGAGGACGCCATCACATGAGAACAACAGGTACTTTATACTCTTCATTGACGACTTCTCTAGAATGACGTGGGTATATTTCCTAAAAGAAAAATCAGAAGTCTTTGGAGTATTCAAAAAATTCAAGGCCCTTGCGGAAAATCAAAGTGGAAAACGGATAAAAGTACTAAGAAGTGATCGCGGCAAAGAGTACACCTCTCGCGAGTTTGAAAGATTTTGCGAGGATGACGACATAGAGCGACAAATTACAGTCGCATATTCACCTCAACAAAATGGTGTGTTCGAGAGAAAGAATCGCACAGTTATGGAGATGGCTAGATCGATGCTCAAGGAGAAGGGACTGCCTAACACATTCTGGGCTGAAGCGGTCTACACTGCTGTTTACATACTCAATAGATGTCCAACTAAGGCAGTACAAGATAAGACTCCAATTGAAGCGTGGAGCGGGAAGAAGCCATCAGCAAAGCACCTAAGGGTCTTTGGATCCATATGCTACATTCATATTCCAGACGTGAAGAGGCATAAGCTTGAAGACAAGACTATACGAGGTATCTTCCTGGGGTATAGCACAATCTCTAAGGGATACCGTGTCTATAACTTGCAAACTAAAAAACTCTTGATCAGTCGAGATGTTGAAGTTGATGAGAATGCTTCTTGGAATTGGGATGAAGAAAAAGTGGAGAAGAACATCCTTATACCAACTCAACTACCTCAAGAAGAACTCGAGGACGAAGAACCTGAGGAAGAAGAATCAGGTGAACCTCTTTCGCCTCCACCAAAACAACAAGAACAAGAACTATCATCACCAGATTCTACTCCAAGACGAGTAAGATCCTTGGTGGACATATATGAAACCTGTAACATGGCCATACTTGAACCTGGAAGTTTTGAAGAAAGCAAATTGTTAAGACTAAGAAAAGCACTCAACGGTTTGAAGCAAGCACCTCGACCATGGTATAGAAGAATCGATCAATATTTCATGGATCGAGGATTCAGGAGGAGCAAGAGTGAGCCTACACTTTACATCAAGTCCCAATGTCAGTACACTCTCTTACTCTCTCTCTCTCTCTCTATATGTAGATGACCTTATCTACACAGGAAACAATACTAAGATGATGATGGAGTTCAAAGAAGACATGATGGAGACCTTTGAGATGACCGACCTTGATTTGATGACTTACTTCCTCGGTATAGAGGTAAGTCAGAGAAATGAAGGGATATTCATCTCGCAAAAGAAATACACAGAAGGCTTACTTAAGAAATTCAAGATGTACGGTTGTAAACCTGTCGCTACTTCACTCATAACAAATGAGAAACTACAGAAGAATGATGGAACACCAAAAGCTTATGCATCTAAATACAGAAGTCTAATTGGAAGTCTTCTATATTTAACAGCTACACGACCAGATATAATGTATGCTACAAGTCTTCTATCAAGATTCATGCAAAGCCCAAGTCAAATACACTTTGGAGCAGGAAAAAGAATCTTGAGGTATCTTCAAGGAACAAAAGAGTTCGGTATATGGTACACTACCGAAACCAACTCAGTATTACTTGGCTACACCGACAGTGATTGGGCAGGTTCGCTAGATGACATGAAGAGCACCTCTGACTATGCTTGCTCTCTAGGATCAGGAATTTTTTCTTGGGCGTCAAAGAAGCAAGCTACGGTTGCACAATCAACAGCCGAAGCAGAGTACGTGACAGCTGCTGAAGCAACGAGTCAAGCTATATGGCTTCGCAGGATACTTGAAGACATGGGAGAAAAACAAGATGAACCTACTAAAATCAATTGCGACAATAAATCAGCAATTGCAATGGCAAAAAATCCAGTGCATCACAGCAGAACAAAACACATAGCAATCAAGTATCACTTTATCAGAGAAGCTGAAGCAACTAAAGAGATCAAACTCGACTACTGCAGGACAAAAGATCAAATTGCAGATATATTCACGAAAGCGTTGGCGAGACCAGGATTTGAAGAGCTATGAGCTATGCTTGGAGTCACGAAAATTTGCATCAAGGAGGAGTGTTAAAATTGCTACAAATTTCTAGAATATTCTAAATATAATATGTATGAAAATGGTAGAATAACCTAGAATTATAGTGTATAAGAATATGGTAGAATAATCTAGAACTATAGTGTGAATGGATATGGTAGATCATTCTAGAATTATAAGTGTATGTAAAATATAGAATAACCTAGAATCATCATGATACTAATCTATCATGAGAATTCTAGAAAGAACTAAAGAGATGTAGAAATATTCACCACCATTGAGAGGTTGGTGACTTATAAATAGGCAATTGCTATCTTGTAATTCATCATCCAAGAAATCAATGACATAGCCTTCTTTCTAAACAACTCTCTAAAACTATCTTTTATCAACTATCAACTAATCAACTACTAACAATAACATAGTATGCTAGTTATATTTGGTGTTTATAAAGATGTTTGTCTTGTTTGATAATTAAAGATGATGTAATCACGTGTAAGGGATGGAAAATGCATTCAAAATGCTTATGGCATACCGATGATGAATAGAATGAATGCAATTTTCTTATCGAGTATTTATACAACACAAAAAATCCTTAATGTTTGTAATTTCATAGATTGAATTGTCTAAGATTTGCAATTTAGTAATATAAATAGAGTAGAAAATACTTAAGACAAAAAAATGTATAATTCTCTGATGAATGAAATCTATCGTGGGTATGGATCAGTAATTGAAGCCTCGTTAATCGATTCATGTGATGTTGATCTATCAGGATTCCCATCTGATATCTGCATATTTTGTAAGCTTCTAGTTTCACTTCCATAAAAATAAGCAGGTTTCGAAGGTATTGATAGAGTAATAGAATGACTATTAAGCATGAGTGCAACACTAGCCATGGTTGGTCTGGCTTCCACTTCTTCTTGAATACATAGTAAACCAATATGAATGCATCTCATTATTTCATTTTGTGAAATATTATGTAATGATGGATCTATAATATTTGTAGTTCTTCCCTCATTCCAGCTTTTCCATGCCTGCAAGAATTTGATCAAATACATATATTTAAATTAAAATTAGCTATAGAACATGAATACATTTCAATACATTTTGGTGAGAAAAGTGTTACTTACATAACTTAATAGGTACTCAACATCATTCCCAATACAAATATTTATACTATTTTTCTGACCACTTATTATCTCAAGAACCAATATTCCAAAACTAAATACATCAGATTTTACAGAAAATTGTCCGTGCATTGCATATTCTGGTGCCATATATCCACTGCATTCCAAAGTAGACAATCTTTATCAATACAAAAATTATGAAATGAAAAGTTAATAAGTTTGCTTCAATTCTTGTATAAGACTAATGGTATCAATAACAATATTCTAATCTTGATTTTTAAAATGAAAAAGTGTTTTAACTTTTATGTTATCCTTCAATAATGCATTTTGATACTTTTTAAAAATACTTGGCTCTTATATCATTCAAATAAAACTTCAAAAACTTGGGATAAACTGTTGATACAAGTAACTAAATTAAAATTTAAACTAAATACTTTACTTATAGTCAATTCAAATTAATGACAATCAATAAACTTAAGCAATATGAAAAGACTTACTAGGTTCCAACAATTCTATTAGTATTTCCTTGAGTTTGATCCAGAACAAACAACTTTGCCAATCCAAAATCAGCTATTTTAGGATTCATCCCATTGTCTAAGAGAATGTTACTTGCTTTGAGATCACGATGAATAATACGCAAGCGAGAATCCTCGTGGAGATAAAGAAGACCTCGTGCAATACCTCTTATGATTTCATGGCGATTGGCCCAATTCAACCGTGCTTTCTTTGTCGGATCTGTACAAATAAAGATAATATGAATTTCAAAACAATTTTAGTAGTTACTATTTGTCTAGACATTATAACTTTTAAGTAAATGAAAATTTCTAATTAAGTTGATATGATAACCTACCGAATATGAAGTAATCTAGACTTTTATTCACAACAAATTCGTAAATAAGTAATCTTTCTCTTCCTTCTAGACTGAAACCAAGTAGCTTGACTAAATTCCGATGTTGAAGTTTGGCTACTAATGTTACTTCATTTTTAAATTCCTTGTCTCCTTGAGCAGAATCTATTGATAACCTTTTGACCGCAATCTTTTGTCCATTTGAAAGTTTACCCTAAAAAAATTTCACTTTTAGATATAGTATACAAAAATTTCTACTATAATATTTTGATAGCTTGCACTAATTTTATGAGAGAGAAAAATGAATCCTTACCCGATAAACATCTCCAAATCCCCCATGCCCAATTTTATTTGAATTTGAAAAGTGATTTGTAGCAACTTGTATCGTATCAAAGTTAAATTGCAATGACTCAACGACCATTATTTCATCTTCTCCGTCGTCTTCGTATTCTTCATTGTTAGCTTAAGACATTAACCAAGTTAAATAAGATGGTTTTTTTAAAGGTACAAATGCAAGTCGATCTGTTATAATATAGTTTAATTTATAAAAATAAATTACTATAATGTAATAGAAATATTGGATGTTGAGATATAAATCTAGAGAGAAAAGTATATTATTTCTCAATTTTTTATATTCCTAGATATGAGCAAGTAATTTGCATGATTCGTGCTATTAAAACACTTATTTACATTTTGTTGTTTAATGGATTGATTATATTTTTAATTTCTATTAAAACAATCTTCAACTATTATGTTATAAACTTATAATATAATGTTTCTTGTGGATAATTATAACATTTGCAACTTAGTCGACTTAAATTAAACCTTCATATTTCAAAAGTGTTTTTGTTGGAATTATATCTTAAACTAGTACTATACTGATCCATGTTTAAAATAATAAAGTATGCATACCTTCAAAACTGTGTTTTGGTTTTCTCACCCGCAAACAGAAGCATATAAGAATAGCTACCAAAATCACAAAAGCAGATGGCACAGCTATGGCGATGACAGTACGTGTTTTGTTGTGTCCTGCACCACAAATTTAGTGTCAGTTACTAATATTTTCACTGTAGTTAGTGTGTGTGATTTTCAAGCTATTAAGCATCTTTAATATATAGATGTGAGAATTACGTACCTGAAGAAGTGTTAGTGGTGGATTGTGATGGTGGAGTTGCAACTGAGTATAACTCAACGGTAGCATTAGAGAAGTTATAAATTTCATATCTAAGATGGCAACTTGGTTTATAAAATCGTGCTCCTATCCTGCCATTACAACAAATTGGAATTGCTGAAATTATATCTTCCAAGCAATCAATGCATTGTTGCGATGACAAATCAGGCACACACTGCACAGCACCATATATAGTATCAAAATTTGCATTCTCATACTTAGCTGCATCATATTTAAGACGGGAGTCACCAGATGCAGCTTTGTCTTTAATATCTGTCAAGAGTTTATTCAGTGCGTCGTTAAACTTGTCCACATCGGGTACAACTCTCCCATGTACAACACCCTTTGTAGGTTTATATTCTACTGTCGTAAATATTGAGCGATTAGAGTACCACAAAGTTAAACTCTCACTCCAAACAATCGCCTCTTTTTGATTTGGACACTGCTCTCTAAGATCGGCAAATGAACTGTTTAGGTATGTTAGACACTCATTGGGCTTAAGATCTCCGCTACACATTGCAATGGCATATACTTTGTTTGGATCCTGGCCATACGAGAAATTGTAGAAACCGTAGTTAATTTCTTTATGAGAATAGAAACTAGATATAAGGGTTTTGAGGTTGTTGTCGTAGGTGCTGTTGGCTGTGTAGTTGCCTCTGTTGTTATCACATGATGCAAGTCCTCCGACTTTGGCTTGGGAAACTATTATGAAAAAAAGAAAACAAAGAAAGGGAAGGAGAGGCATTGTAAAAAAAGTTTTGTATGAATGAGAATGATGAAAATGAGGTGAGGGTGTGCTATAAAAGTGAGATGAGGGTGTAGGGTTCTTGAGTTGACTGACCATAAACTAATAGAAAAATTTGATATTCTTGATTTTTCTTGTACGCTTAATTGAGCGTGTAGGGTTCTTGAGTTGACTGACCATAAATTTAATAATATTGACTTGTAATGTTAGCAATATTGTCAAAGAGGGCTCCACCATGAAGGAAATAAATGTGTGGTTGAAGGGAGGATATGGAGGTTTGGAATTGGTGTTGTCTTCTCAAACGAGAGGAAATAAAACATTCCACATCCAACAAGGGAATAAAAGACCTGCTTTTCAAACCTTAAATCAACAAACTCAAGTACTATGCATAGCGGTTAGCTTGTCATTAGTGTTGAAGTGTAATCATTTAGTATTTGCTATTAGATTCTTGTGGTTCATGACTTGGGCTTCAGCTAGTTGGCCATGGATTGTGTATATATTACGGAAAAATGTAGATTATAATTTAGTTTAAATAAAAATAATATTTATCTATGAGAAAAAATTTATTATTGATCTATATATTTTTATATACGAAAAATTGTATTTATGATCCAAATATTTTTTATTTATAAATACTACACGGGAAAAAATCTATTATCCATTTAAATATTTTTATATAAGAAAATTTTCTATTGATCCAAATACTTTTTTTGTAAATGATACCTAAACAAAAATAATATTTGTATATGGGAAAAAATCTTTTATCGATCTAAATATTTTATATACGACAAATGATATTTATGATCCAAATATTTTTTATTAAAAAATTATATATATGAGAAAAATATTATTATTGATCTAAATATTTTTAAATATGACAATTTACTATTTATCCAAATATTTTTGTAATTTTTTTTAGAAACCAAGAAATTATTTAACGGAAGAACTAAGGGTTCTCCAACCCGAATTACAAACAAAAGCATGAAAGCTGACACGGAAACTTACATACCAATTACAATTACGAGAGAAAATAAACTGGCTCCTTACAAAACTCGTAAAACGAATAATTGGGATGAGTAATATTCCTACAAAAAGACCACTTCCATACCAAAAATTTAATATTCCAAATGGTATTGTTGACATTCCAAGGCTCGTTCCGAAAACACACGCCGTTTCTAACCAACCATATAGCCCAAATAGTGGCTAACCATACAACAACCAATTTCCCAACTTTCACCATATTCACACCAAAAAAGGAATGCCACTCCATAGAATGCGAAAAGCACTCTTCAAAAACGCTATTGCTTTTTCCTACCCAAAACTCTATTTCACTGCATATCTTCTTTACCACCCCATGTCATACCCCAAAATTTGCCATTCTCTGTTCATCTTCAATGGCTCAAGGTTCTAGGGTTTATTCAAGCAACATGCTCCTAATCGAGGGCCTCTCAAAATTAGGGTTTTTATAGAAGAAAGTCAACTCAACTTTGACTGGTCATAACTTTCACATTGAGCATAAAAAATTTCCCAACCAAAGCCTATTTTGAGGAAATTTGATTCTCTACAACTTTGTCTCTCACAAGCCAAGGCCACAAATGCTTCATTTGAGAGATATGCTCAAAACGATTATAGGTCCTTTTCAAAGGTCAACCGAAAGCAGTTTTTTGTCAAAGGCCATATCGTCAAGATAAAATCTCCAAATGAAAAATATGTTCCAAAGTGGCTTGTAGAGGACATATTGAGGTTTCCAAAAAGTCCTAGAACTCTTCCATATCATAAAAATTGAGGGAGATATGCCTCGTCGAAGTTGGTCGATTTTGGATGGAAAATGTGAAGCAAATAAGGGTAAAAATTGAATTTATTCTAAATGGGCCTAGTTTTTTATGCTTGAAACCTGTTCCTAATGTGCTCCACGACCTCCAAGCCCATCCTTGCATTTTTCCATTATTTATTTTTATTTATTTTGGATTTTATTTGTTAAAATACAAATTAAATCAAGAGTAAATCAAGTAAAGATTTATTAAGGAGATTGAGACATTTAAATTAATCCAAACCAATCAAATATTGATTTATAAAGGCCAAGGAAAATGATTGGAACTAATTGGTATAATTGGACACAAAATTGGAAGGTTTTGATAGAAAATTCAAGTCTCTTTCAATCATATTACAATCTCCAAAATATGAAGATTGGGCCAAATTTGTCAACCTAATTTGGTTCTACTATATATTTATGGGATTTATTGCAAGGGATTAGGGGCTTTTTTTTTCCAAAGGGAGTGTTGTGCAGAGCTAAGAAAATCGTGAATTCAGTGGCCATGGCAAAAGAGATTTGAAGCCAAATTGAGCCATTCCAAGGATCAAATAAGCTTCCTCGATCCTCTCTGAAGCACAACCGATCATCACAGACGTCCAAGGCTTCCATAATCGAGCAAGCTAAGTCATGTTTCGTATAAAAAAATTTCAACTTCGATTTCACACCTACGTACGATTTTAATATCGATTGATTATGTGTTTGTGTTTGTAATGGTGTTTCGATGCTGGCTGGATAGTTTGATTGAAGTTTTAACGCAGGTATAGATGTTCACCATGGCTAGGGTTAGAAGCTTTGATTTGGGGCTTTCTGGAACAAGTAAAATTAGATCGATTCAATGGTTCCATCGTGTTTAGGACATGATTTACAATCGAGCAGTGTAAATATTTGGGATTTATATAGTGCATCATGTGAGATTCATATTTGCAGGTCTATGGCAACGTCCCCAAAACCGTTGCCAAAGGTTCTATTTTCAGAAAAAACAAATGAAGAAGGCAACATTGTGCATGGCGCGCGTTCAGCTTTTTAAAAGGTTTTGATTAAATTGTTTTTTTATATAAGTTGATTAGCGTGTTATGTTGACAACAAAAGCAGGAGCGTTTCAGTGGATAGGAGTCTTTGGTCTTAAGCGCGAGGGGGGCGGTTTGATCCTCGTCTCTTGCAAATTATTTTGTGAGTTTTTCTGTATTAGGAATCACTTGCAGATCATACGCATGCCATCCAGGGGAGCTCACTATACACCCTCTCATCACAGCCCCAAATTTCCTCCAACTCAGATCTGACGCACATAAGGATAGAGGTGCATCATGGAGCCTCGGGAGCAGCAACACATGATCATTACCCATGGTTTTATTATTATTTTTAATTATTTTCTAGTTCAAGAATCTTTCATTCTTAATTTTAATTTATATGTTATCTATATAATTGTTTAATTATAAATATATTGATATGTATATAATTTAATTTTCTAATTAGGGTTAGAATATAAAATTAGGATTAGGTTTAGAGTTATTTAGGATTATCCCGATCATTCGATTATGTCGATTATTCGACTTAATTGATTTTATTAATTTTTAATTATTAAAAATCACAAAAACCCTAAAAAGGTTATAAATATTAGGGTTTGTCCAATTCCATTATCATTGGGCGAAAACCATAATTGTTATTCAATTGATTCAGGATTAATATAATTTTCTCCTCGATCCGACTATACCTATTAGTCGCATTGTCGAGAAATAAATTTAATTGAATTAATGTTAATTTAACTAATTCTGGTTTAATTTTCTCCTCGACCCGACTAAATCTATTAGTCGCAATGACGAGAGATAAAAGAATAGAACATGAAATTTAATTACAAAATTAAAATACACTTCATTTGCTGCCTGTGACGATCGAATCTATCGATCAGAGCAACCAGCAATACATTATTTAATCCGTTAACTATAATGATCAAACCTATTGATCATCGCAACTAACGGTGACATATTAAATCAGGGTTGTACGCCCAAACATTAAAAACACACTAAACCACGACACTACGGATTTTCATCTTTTCAACACTGCGATGTTCAAAACTACGATAAGGTAATTCAAAATACCTTGCGAACTTCGTATTTCAACAACTGCGATAGGCCATTCAAAAAGCCTTCAAACCATATCAAATCAAATTCAAAGGCGTACAACCCTGTGCCCGAACTAAGTTGACTCTAATTCTCCCTAAGGAGATACGTAAGCACTTGGCAACAAGGCGAGTCCCCTTCCCCAAAATTCTAATCAGGTTCGAATCTTACTGTTCACCCTTTTCATTCCCTTAGCTATTAAATATTAAGGTTTAGCCATAAACCTTTACTTTGAATATAAAACCTTAGGAAAGGGTTGAGGGTGTCTAACACCTTCCCTCGACCTGATTATAATAACTTACCCCAAATCTCTTAACTGCGTAAGGTTTCCTATTCGTCTTGGTAGAATAGGTGGCAGCTCTAAAATCTTTATTTTTAGGGCAGGTTGCTACACCCCACATCTATAAAAGAGATGGTGCATGTTTTCCGTATCATTACCACAAAATGTACATAATGAATTCACTAAAGGGAGAACAACACCTCTACTCACCAACATATCCTTTGTAGGAAGTCTATTACGGAAAATCCTCCATCCAAAAGCCTTAATCTTGAACGGAACCTCCAACTTCCAAATCAAGCTAAACACACCATCGTGAACATTAGGGGGGCCAAAAGGAATCCGAATGGAATCCAAAATATCATAACACGATGCTACCGAAAAATCCTTTTCCGGACACCCACACCACACCACCGAGTCTTTACCCTCACCCCCACCCTCTAAACTCCTCCACCATACGGTTCAAATTTCCCAACTCCTCCGAAATTGCATCATTTCCTACATGAATATCGGAAATACCAAAATTGCTCCACTTCCAAACACCATCCAACCAACCACCCCTCGCCGCTACCGAAACTTTTTTCAAACAAGACAACTCAAATAAAACCGGAAAATCCTCTTTCAAAGGCAAGTCAAGGAGCCACTTGGATTCCCAAAAAGGAGTACAAAATCCATTATTAATAACAAAACTAGTCCTTTCTACTATAAGATCCAAAATGAAATAAGAACTAACCTTTAACATATCCTTCCACCGAAACGAACAAGAAGGAGAAACTATGACATCCTTGTCGATACAAAACACATTAGTAGATAAATCTCCGTACCTAGCTTTCAAAACCTCAAAACCATAAAGACTCTTACCCTTGAAGAATACGCCACCTCCACTTGTTAAGGAAAGCCAAATTAAACAAAGAGATATTTTTAACTCCCAAACCCCCTTTTTCCACCGGTAAAGTAACATCCTCCCACTTCACCCAATGAATTCTCCTATTTTCCTCCACTCCACCCCACAAGAATTTGCTTTGAATGGAGTTAATCCTTCTCACCACTTTATTAGGCAATTTATAAAAAGACATAGTAAAAATGGCTAAAGAACTAAGAACAGACTTTAAAATAGTAATTCTACCTCCGAAATTCAAGAAACGGTTCATCCATCCTTCCAACCGATTTTTCATCTTAGACAAAAGCGGCTTCCAAGTGTCCTCCTTTCTCGGATTAAAACCAATGGGTATACCAAGAAAATAAAAATTGCTGTCCTCCATCTTACAAGAAAGTAAGAAAGATGCCGCTTCCAAAAAACCAATATTTGTATTAATGCCAATCAACTTACTTTTGTGGTAATTGATCCCAAGCAACGAAACAATCTCAAACGCACGAAGAACCGCTTTTATGGCCCAAACATGTTTCCAACTCCCTTCGTCCACAATTAAGGTATCATCCGTAAATTGGAGAATATCCACCGAACAAGTCTCCTTAATCACTAACCTTTGGAATTCTCTCAACTCGATGGATTGTCTAATCAAACCCGAAAGACCTCCGCCACAATAACGAAAAGAAAAGGAGAAAGGGGATCTCCTTGCCTCAAACCTCTAGAAACATTAAATTCCTTCGTGGGACTCCCATTAACTAACACCGACATACTACTAGTAAACACCAAAGATTCCACCCACTTCATCCACTTCTCCCCAAAACCCATCCTTCTTAACATATATCTCAAAAAATTCCAACTTACTTTGTCATACGCCATCTCGAAATCCACTTTGAAAATAATACACCTTTTACCTTCTTTTCTAGCGAAGTCCACCACCTCGTTAGCCACTAAAACATTATCTAGGAGTTGCCTTCCGGGAACAAAAGCACTTTGAGAAGAGGAAATAATAGAATGTAACACTTCTTTTAATCTCCCCGCCAAAAGCTTCGCCGCCACCTTGTACATGCATCCCACCAAACATATAGGCCTATACTCATCCAAACCAATCGGATTAGAAGACTTTGGAATAAGCGTCAAAAAAGAAGAAGTAACCGCCTTTGATAAAGCCCTTCCGACGAAAAGATAATTGAAAAAACGGATGAAGTCAAACTTAATGAAATGCCAACAATTTTTTATAAAAAGTAAGGAGTAGCCATCCGGTCCCGGACTTTTATTAACTCCACACGCCCAAACCGCCTCCTTAATCTCCCTTTCAAGGAAAGGTCTCTCAAGCCCCTCCACCTCCTCGCTACTAATAGAATTCAAAGAAATTCCCTCTAAACAAGGTCTAACTTCCTCCGTGTCCATAAATTTAACCCCGAAGTGACTATGCACCACTTCTCTCACATATTCAACCGAATAAACCATTCCTCCCGTAACCCAAATCGGACCAAGGTGATTGCGTCTTCTCCTTTACTTCACCACCTTGTGGAAAAAACAACTATTCGAATCTCCCTCTTTAAGCCAAGACAATCTAGACTTTTGGAGAATCATATTCTCCTTAATCCTCAAATTCTTCCAAAAACTACTACAAGCTTCCTTCCTCAAATAAAAATTTTCTTCAAAAGATGAAGAAGAAGAATTAGTAGTGAAAACCAACCTTTCATCGGCCTTGTTCAAATCGCGAACTCCTTCTTCCATGTCTAGCTCAATCTTCCGAAACACCTCCTTGTCCCATCTTCTAAGTTTATCTTTAAGAAGCCTAAGTTTCTCTTTCAGGACAAAATCTCCTCTTCCTTCCAATTTCAAACTATTCCACTCCTTCCACAAAAGAGACAAAAGAGCCATGGGAAAACCACTCGTTGTTGAACCTAAAAGGTTTTGGACCCCAATTAGAATTGTCTTTCATCAACCAAATAGGGCAATGATCCAAAATGTCTCTATCCCCACTCGCTTGACCAATCACATCCCACTTATCGACAACAATACTAAATACAAGGAAACTGTCAATACAACTCATAGATTTACCGTTGCCGTTAAACCAAGAAAACTTTTTCCCTTTACAAGGTATATCCACCAAAGCACTTTTATAAAAAAACTCCAAAAAAAGCTTCGATTCTCTATTACTCACCGAGATAGCCCTTCCTTTTCGTTCCCTTCCATTTCGTAGCATTAAAATCACCTCCTATAATCCATTCTCCGTCTTTAAAGACTCCTTCAACTTTAAAAGAGCATTCCACAATGATTTTTTCTTATTTAGATCACAAGGAGAGTAAATGTTCACCATATAGTATAAGTTACCATACCACCTAACATGAATCCCGAGGAAACCCTCTCCTCTAAAGCTACTTAACACATCCACATTCTCTTTCTTCCAAATAGTGAGAATCCCTCCCGATCTTCCCATAGAATTAGAGAAAGAAAAATCCACCTCCAACGAGCTCCAAAAACTCTTGGCCAATACATCACTCATGCACGAAATTTTGGTTTCTTGCAAAAGAAAGATATCCGCCCTATCTTTATTAATTAACGTATTAATCCTTCTTCTTTTGAGTGCATTCACTCCCCCTCTAATATTTAAAGTTCCAATAATCATTGAGTACAGATGATTATTTCCTTCCTTACCGGCCCTTCTTGATCTTTAAAATAAACACCTTTCTCCAAGCTCTCTATTTTACTAATTAACTTGTTCTGTCCCTCCCCGGCAACCTCCCCCAATGACACTATAGCCTCCCACAATTTATCTCCTACATTCATGTCCATGAATTTCCATTGTCTCAAATTGCTACGTTGAATGTCCGATGCCTCCTTTTGGTTACCATAGCACAAAGTTGTATTGCCACCATTGCTGTCCACCGGAACCGCAGCCTTTCCTACCCTACTATTTTGACGACCTTTTACACGTTTTCATCTTTTTCCCAAGTCCTTCAAAGAAAAAAATTTAACTTACTTTGAACTGGGACAACTAGGAATAAATTTCATAGAACCATTAGCAACAGACTGCTGCTTATCCTCCAAAGCGATCCCCACACCCCTATCAACAACTTTCATTCCAGCAGCACCCTTACTCCTAGAGCCGTTAACAGAACCGTGCTCAACCACCTTATTCAGAACACACTCAGGAAATAGAATTGAGTTAGCAGCCAACTCAGCTAGTAAATCATTAAAAGGTTGTCCGCCAAAATTCCTTCCAGTAAATTCAGAAGTAACAAAAGCTTCAGCCGGAACTGCTCCTACTGCCCCTGGCTCCGACTTGTTGCCTCCCGCTTTCCTCTCATCAAAATATCCCCGAATCAACGCCAAAGAGTCATCAAACATCCCATTACCGACCATATGGTTGTTACTGTCCTTCCCTAACTTTGAAACTGAAACACTGCAAGGAGGCGCACCCCCCTTAACAGCATCGCCACTAGTCAAACTAAGTCTTGGGGAGACTTGTAAATGATACCTAAACAAAAATAATAAAATGTATTATTGCTCTATATATTTTTATATACCAAAATGATATTTATGATCCCAATACTTTTGGTTCCAAAATGGTATACGGTAATTCACATGCTTCAGTCATGATATCTTCTTATTTGACTATTTTTTTTCTCTTTTGAACCTTTCCCCTAACCATGAAACAGCTGAGCCTCTCTCATGTTTCTTGAGGTATATGATTTGTTTTCCTTGTTCATACCCTTCATGATTCAGTATGGCCTTCCTTGATATGTTGTTGAAATGCTTTCTCAACAGAGCCAGATCGTCGGATGAGTTTTCAGGAGTCATCTCTTCTTTGGTTCTTGAGATCGAGGTAAAAGTCACACTCTTCTTGTCAAGATGTTGAGACATCTGATTTAACATCTTTGATCCAGTCTTAGGGTGACTAGAATCTAGAGTTGACTTATTTTTCTAATTTGGTCCTTCTATTTAAAATAGGGCGAGATCTCAGTGGTAAAAAATTAGAGTACAACACTACAAAATACTTGAGGGAAAATAGGAAAAAAAAATTAAAGTTTAGAAATGTATTAAACTTTGGTTCGATGTTAACAATAAGTTTACCAATTTTTTTTTTATAATTTTGAAAGTTATCAAATGTAACACTTCTATTTATTTTCAGCTCATATGTGTTACAACAATTCTCCATTTAAGTTTAAAAAATAACTTGTCTTTTTTTAGGCCGTGCATCAAATAATGGTGTCTTTTGAAGCAAACCGTTGCATAATGAATATTACTTATATTTGATAAAAGAGAAATATTATTCATACATCTAATTTTTACACCAATACTTACACTTAACACTATTCACCATATTTATACGGTGAATAGTGTTATTTTAATTTTAAAAAAATTATGAACAATGTCGTGAACACTAAAATATCATAATAATAATTTTAAATATATTTTTTTTAATTTGTTTAGATTAAGAGATACTAATACTCCCTCCGTTTTTTATTATAAGTCGTTTTATTTTCACACAGTTTAAGAAAAATAATAATTGTTGTATGAAAATGAGAAAATATGAAGGTTTTTACAAAATTATCCTTCATTAATGACATGTGGAAGATAAATTTATATAATTTAAAGAAGAGAGAATAATAAATATTTAAGGATATAATAAGAAAAATAGCATTGATTATTCATTGGAATTGTAAAGCGACTTATATTTAGATACAATTTTTTTTATCCAAAACGACTTATAATAAAAAACGGAGGAGTATAAAATTGTGACATTAACCAATATTTTATACTTTGTTAACCAACTTTGTTTTACTACTAAAAGTTATTTTTGATATCTGGGTGTTTATTAACCAACTTCATAATTTCATTAATCAACATTT
The DNA here is from genome assembly GCF_029867415.1 of Vicia villosa. Lineage (NCBI taxonomy): Eukaryota > Viridiplantae > Streptophyta > Magnoliopsida > Fabales > Fabaceae > Vicia > Vicia villosa. The sequence continues at coordinate 720,303 of NW_026705160.1, read as the reverse complement.
TACACTTCATTAACCAACTTAGTTTTACTAAATAAAAAATATTTTTAATATCAGGAAGTTTATTAACCAACTTCATCACTTTATTAACCAAATTTTTACTTTGCATTAATCAACTTTATTTTACTATTAAAATATTTTTAACATATTGTCATTTATTAACCAACTTGATAACTTCATTAACCAATTTTTTATATTTCATTAACCAACTTTCACACTGTTCATGTACTTTTCACTGTTCATAAAATATTTTTTATTTAAAAAATACTGTTCACCATATAAATACAGTGAACAATGTCGGATGTAAGTATTAGTGTAAGAATACCATCACTCTTAATAAAATAACTTGTACTCTTGAATTCCATCTTAGATAAGGAAAAATACTAGCAACATTTTTTTATAGGTGTATTCTCAAAAACTATGTGCATTAAAGACCGTGTTGGTTAATCCACTATTGTGAACGCTCAATAATTTTTCTCTAGAAAGTCAAAGCAATGGCCCCCCACTTCCACGTTCATGTAGCTAGGCAAGTCTATCAAGAGTCTTCCTCTTTGGAAAAGAAACAAACTTTGAACCAATTTAACTTTGAATGTGTTTCGACTTTAGAGGTTTCAACACGTTTTATTATTTGAAGAAGATCCAGTTGTTAAAGTTAAGGGTTAAATATGTTTTTGGTCCCTATAAATAAGTCAAAATCCAGTTTTAGTCCCTATAAAATTTTCATTCAAAGAATGGTCCTCTTAAATTTTTCCGTCTCCATTTTTAGTCCTTGCCGTCTATTTGCTCTAACGGGAGCAAACGTGGCACGCCACGTGTTACGCCACGTCACTAAAAGTCAACACTATAAAAAAATATGTTAGATTGCGGGGGTTTTAAACCTCCCTAAATTTGATATTTTTTTAAAATTGTTACATTCCAATTTTTTCTTACCTACAAATATCAGTATTAATTAAAGTCTTGATTCATATATTCTCCTTCTTCTTCACACTACAATAAAATAATAGATTAACTACCAAGTTTTACTACAAATTATTTTTATAGTTGATTTTAAGTTAAAAAGCATCTATTTAACTCTAATTATTTTTAAACTTGAAATAAAATAGATTATTATTGTATATTGTTTTGGTATTGATAAACATCTAAAATGGGCAAAAATATATTAACTATTGTATTTTACTATAATTATGAGTAGCTTTTGGTTAATAACTAAAATCATGTTCTTCTTGTACATGAATTAATTAACTCTCACTAGTCACCACCACTACTTTTCTGCAACTTCGACTAAAAGCTTACTGCAAGTACCATTAAGTAACTGTTGTCATTATATAACCGGATTCATAATTTTATCTTTAATTTCTGCTTTTGCTGCATCAAGTAGAATAGATACATATATAAATACAATAGAACAAATTAATGACAACCAGAATCTTGCACAAAAATTAAATATCAAATAATAAAACCCTAAACCTACTAGTACTTAAATTAATTAGAAAATAAATATTCATGAAGATAAAGTAGAGATATATAGAGATTGAAACTTTTTTCCATGGAATATGATATGAGAAGAGACATTCATAATTATTGAGTTGCACCTGGGGTGAAAGCTGGTGTTGATGGTGACAAAGATGAAGCGACAATTGTTGAAGCTGTTGATGCTGATGTTGATGTTGTTGTTGCTGCTGATGCTGATGATGTTGTGGTGGACGCTTTCTTTTCTTCTTCTCGTAGCTTATACCTCTTGCTTTCGATTGAAGATCACGAACTTCGCGAAGGTAAAGCCTAACAGCTCTTGCACCAAATGGATTTGTGTCTGGTTTTCCTCCATTCTCTTCAAGCTGCTCTTAATCGACCTATCAGTGCATCAAGCTTCCCCAAGCTTGTCTTAATGGACATGGACATGGTGCTGGGGGGTTTGGGTGGCCATAGAATGGACAAATTGGTGTGTGCACTTTTGTTTTGCCAAATTGATCCAAGTACCTGCATCAAAATATTAACAAATTCAACCAAAAAAATCAACAAATTTCAATAACCCTAGAGGCTAGATCTCTTTCAGTTTCTCAGTTCATTCTTCTTGAATACTCCTTGAAGTAGAAGTTGCATGAGTATAAACTAGTTGAAAAAAATGGCATGTATAGAAGAAGCTTCATAAACAAAGAAAGATCCTACCATTTGTTGTGGAACTTGGATGAATGTCAACTAAACTTTGACACAAAACTCTGGTTAAAAACTATAGCTAACAAGGACAAAACCAAAGCAAATTTAGCACATGAAGCAAAATGAAATCATTTAGCAAGGATAACATAACCATACTGAGAGGTTTACTTCACTCCAATCCACTTTTGGAGTTTGATTCTTGCCTTTCAAGGCTGGTGATCAGTGTAAAACACAAATTGTCTTAGGTTTACTCTTTCATACCAAAAAGGAAAAATATGAATCTGTTTCGCTGATAGTAGTGTTCTGGCAGTGTTCACTACTTTTATGATTTCCTTTTTGCCACCCACTCTGTTGAAAAAAATATTGAATTTTTAATGCAAACTCCCATTATAGTAAACAAACAATCAATAGGTAAATTTGTTTCTTTCTCTTCATTGTTCTTAAAGTATATAAAACAGTGAAATACTTTTGTTTTTTCCATCTGTGGAAGTGAGTGATCTCTTTGAAATGAGCACATTAAAGATATATAGGCAGCAGGAAGGACACTGCAAATTCTACCACTTTATATCTTTGACTGGATTTGAAAATTCACAATTGATAAAACAATGCAACTCCATCAACCTATCCACAAGTGTAGGTAGCATTGTACCACCAACAATTTCTTACGAGCAATATAAGAATCATGTAAATTTTGATGACACATATTACTCTTAAAAGAATATAATAAAGAGCATCGTGAAGCAATGAACATCACTTGGTGAAAAAACCAATATAACAATGTGGGGAGTGTATGGGTGGTTAAGAAAGTGTATTGGTTCAATCAAGAACAATGGTGTCATGGTGTATGGCTGCAGCAGAACCAAAAGCTATTCATAGTTATAGTAAAATACAATAGTTAATATTTTGTGCCCATTTTAGATGTTTATCAATACCAAAACAATATACAATAATAATCTATTTTATTTCAAGTTTAAAAATAATTAGAGTTAAATAGATGTTTTTAACTTAAAATCAACTATAAAAATAATTTGTAGTAAAATTCGGTAGTTAATCTATTATTTTATTGTAGTGTGAAGAAGAAGGGGAATATATGAATCTAAAACTTTAATTAATACTGATATTTATATTTGTAGGTAAGAAAAAATTGGAATGTAACAATTTTCAAAAAAACTATCAAATTTAGGGAGGTTTAAAACCCCCGCAATCTAACCTATTTTTTTACAGTGTTGACTTTTAGTGACGTGGCGTGCCACGTCTGCTTCCGTTAGAGCAAATAGACGGCAAGAACTAAAAATGGAGACGGAAAAATTTAAGAGGACCATTCTTTGAATGAAAATTTTATAGGGACTAAAACTGAATTTTGACTTATTTATAGGGACCAAAAACATATTTAACCCTAAAGTTAATTATTAAAAGAGAAAGAAAGAATTGATTGGTTGGCACGAAAGAGACAGCAGTGGTAGATAATCAACGTGGAAAACTCTTCATTCAATTTGTACCATTCAGCTAAGATTCCCTCCACAACGATATTGACAAAATTTATCACTTAAACCGTAATCTCATTTAATTTAATTTTATTATTTAAATTATCTCTTATTTTGTTAAATTGCATAAAAGAAAACAGTCAATTTTATGAATTTAATAAAAATACACCGACACTGTAAAACAGTTTTATACTATCAGTAAAATCTAAACCATTAATTTTTGTAAACGTTTGACTTTTTCTTTAAATCACATATAAAATATTTATTTTTAAGAGTTGTGATGCACTGACAGTGTAAAACAATTTACACTGACAATGCACTACCTTTAATATCAAATTTTATTTGTAGTACTTTTTACAACATGGACATTTCGATTTTTATGTATCATATTTTTGCTTTTGGTATGAATAAAATTGATTTTGAGTGAATTAATTTTAAAAATAAATTTAAGTTGAAAGTGAGTTAAAAATAAAATTATTTATATATAAATAAATTTTTGCAAAAGTAAATTCAATATGAAAATAGTGTAAAAAATAATATTTAAACTTATCATTATGTAGAATTGATTAAATTTAAACACTCTTAAGTGTGTGTTTGGTTCCACGTTTTTCACTATCCCCACCGTGAAAGCCACCCCACAGTGAAAGCCAGAAGCTACAAAAGCTAGCTTCTTGCTAGACGTGTGTAATTGGTTAATTAATGTTTGTAGTTTTTCAAAGTATATACCTACAGATATGTGCAGATGTTATGTAATTTTTTTTAATAAGCAACTAGTAAAGGACCCGTGCGCTCGCACGGGTCACGTAAAGTCGGTATAAATATTAAATAAATATAATATGGTTATGGTTAAAGAATTATATTGAAATATATATTAATTAAGCGGAATAACTTCTTCAATGATGATTATCAAATATTAATTTAATTTATCAATTTGTAGTTGTTTTCAATGATGATATTTATGTTGGATAAAAATTAAAATAATATTAGAGATAATTAAGTATTATTGTTGATTACAATTTTAACTCTGAAAAAATATAGTTCTTGATAAAAAGTAAAAAAATAAATAAAAATTGAGATAATGTAGTTATTATGTACTATCATTATCAACAATTTTTATGGACTCTCACCCCTAGTATGTCTACCCGCCTTTTTTTCCGCAGACGCACATTATCAACAATTTTTATGGGCTCCCACCCCTAGTATGTCTACCCGCCTTTTTATTAGCATGATTCAAATTGCAAATTTAAATTATCAAAATAAAAAATTGCAAAAAAAATTATAACATCTATATAAGTCCAGAAACAAAAAATAATGAAATGACATATTATAGTTCAATGCAACACATTTAAAATTGGGACTGTTAACTCAACATAATAATTTAAAAATATTATTATTTCTATGATTAATAATTTGGGACGGTTAACTCAACATAATATTTTTATTAGGTTGATTAATGTATAATTGTTATTAATAAGCTCTTAATGTTGATTATTATGAAAATTTAATGAAAAATAAGACTGTTCTCCCATCGAACCATCTCCACTTTTTTTTGTTAATGTCCTTGATGCAGTCAAATTTTTTACTCTTTGTCACTGACAAAAATACATTAATAAATAAAAGGCAAGTAAACCAAACGCAGAGGTTGGTGTGAATCATAAATCTACTATAAATCGAAACAAAAATTTGATTAATGAATAGAGTGAGAATTCAAAAGGTTAATTTTTTGTTTCCAATATGTTAATTTCTTTAACCGAGAAAAAATGTTGGAAGTATAATAGGGTTTGGGAAAAGACTTTAGGTCAAATATGATTATATATGATTAATATTTAAAGTAATAATGCATTTAAGACTTGTTAGTTACAATTAACATTGAGAATCAAAATAATTAAATTGGAAAAAGAAACGAAGCATGCTTGAATTATTTGAAACATAAATATTTGGCACGTAAAGAGTCACATAATAAAAATGGTAATAATTTAATTGGAAGTTTATACAGTATGCTTGTCTAATTTATAGTACATAGTTTATTCCTTATCATTTGGAACTGTAATTAATGATGGTTAAGAAAAATTAAAGATGAATTCTTATTAGCATTAAAATTGTGTTTTTCATGAAAAACAAATAAAGTAAATTTAATGCATTTCATAATTATTTGTGTGTAGTTAATTTTTAATTTAGATTGAAATAAATAAATTGAAAAATCATATTTAATTTATGAATTAAATCAAATCCTAATCCTTTTTTAACTCACCATTGAACTTCAGTAAACCTTATATTTAATTTATTGGAATTTAAGATGGTCCTCCGAACCATGAAGACACTTTATTTTTGGTGAAATTTTTATATGAGAGACTCGTAGTCAAACTCTCCCGTGAAATCTTATCCTTCTTTTTGAAATTTTACGTGAGAAAATTGCAATCCCAATTTTAAACTCTCCCGTGAAATTCATGTACCCATTTTTTTTCAATTAAATATATTAAAAGTTTTTTTTAAAGAATTAAATATGAGGATGTACACTACTTATATATAATATTTTATAAATAGTAAATAAATATATAATAGTTGATATCTTGGCCTTTCGTTTTAGATATAAAAAAGAAATAAATTTGTGTCTTTCATAAAAAAAAATTGTTTATTCATCAATCATAAGTTTCTCATGTTTTTTAATAAAAACAAATATATGTATCAACTTTTAGAATAAATGTTAACATCTTATCATAAATAAATGCTAACATTTTTTCATGTCAATTTTATTTTTATTTGTATCATGTAATAATAATATATATCATTTTTTATCAGGTATATGATATTTTTGTTTAAAAAATTTATAAAAGAAATCATACTTAATTGATTGAAACAATTTTTATAGAAGCAAATTATTGTTGCCAATAAAATTGACACTCTTAATCAAAAACAAATTTGAAAATCAAAATAAAATTGAATAATATTATTCCTGTTAAATTTTTGTATTAATTTAAAAGTTATATTCTATAGTAATTCAGAAGTCATTAAACATATGATCTTTAATATTTATTCAACTTAGGTAAATATTTTGTCAGTCCGTCAAAAAAATAGATCCGCCCCATCGAGCATGCTTATAATTTAAATTTTAAAGGATCCACACACACCATAAAATCTCCACTTTATTTTTTAAATCTCTTCTTTTAAGTTTGATTTTTTAAATATATTTCATTAATAATAATATGTAAGAATAGTTATTTCATAGATAAAATAATATTATCTCATTCACTAAAATAAATAAAAAATTACATATTAATGTGGGAGTGGATTACCTTTTAAAATAATGAGAATCTTTTTTTTTAATATAATATTTTCTTGTGATTATGTATTAACGTGTGTATATATATATATATATATATATATATATATATATATATATATATATATATATATATATATATATATATATATATATATATATATATATATATATATATATAACGGATATAAAAATTATAGTAAGCAAATAAATACCATTTCTAATAAGTCTATTTTCTTTTCTTTCTTTTTTTTTGTTGCTAAATATCTATATCAATTGAGATCTTCATAGAAAATAAATAAGATAATAGATTAAAAATATTAATGCATTATACTTGAAATGAAGAAAAAAATATTTAAAAAATTATAATAACAATTATATTATATTGGAAATATTAGATATTCATAGAAAATAAATTATACATTAATCCTGTCATAAATTTCACACAAACACCAGTGATATGTAATGTTAAATCGTACTAATGTTTATTTAACATTAACTTGGATCAAAACATAAAAAATTATAATATATTTGTGATGAAAAGACAACTAAAGTGACCCATTTTCAATAAAATAAGGGTAAGGAAAGACAATTAAAGTGGCCTATTTCTTCACTTCGGAAAAATACCTATTTTTTACATTGAAAACATATATGAAAGGATTACAATTATTTAATATTGCATTGAAAAGATGCTGAAAATGAATTAATTAAATCTGTATCATTAATGATAAAATTTGAAAAAAATAAATTTAAACATTATAGAAATATTTAGGCTTCACCATGAAATCTTTTATTCAAGTATAAATCATAAAAATTTATATAGGAGACATTGTAGAAAATTCAAATTCTTTTATTGGTATACACTCTTACACAGTATATTATACTCTGTGTATATTTCATACAAATTGTTACCACCATTTATTTGTTTAGGGTTTAGCTTGTCTTCCCCTTTAGAGACTTTGGGGTCTATAGAGCCGTTGCATCCCAGCTCATGAGAAATAAAAAAAATAAAAAACATCGTATTTGTTTTTTTGAAATAAATATAAATAGTAAAAAAAATTAAAAAAAAATATAAGAACGATTTTCCAATTTATTTATTTGAAAGTAGAATAGGATTTTAAGAAATATAAAATCGAGAATTAATTAGCCCGATCTTAATAATGAGTACGTATTACAATAGAACACATTCCAATAATAAATGACTGTTATAAAATTATTGCAAGCTAATGAAAAGTTGTTTTTTTTTTAAATTGATAGGGTATACATGCCTAATAAATACTACCTATTTTATTCGTTTTGGAAAAAACATATAAAAATATTTCAAATATTCAAATCAATTATTTAAGACTATCATTAATGATGGTTAAAGAAAATATTAAAATATTCTAAAGATTCAAATCAATTTGAATTAAGAAAATTAATATTGCCATAATTACATAATTTTGCAGTAATAATTATTATTAATATATATTAATTACATGAAATTACATTTTTATTATAAAAATAAACACAAAAAATATAAGAATAAACAATATCACATATTTTCATTGATACAATACACACTCTAAAACAAATAAAAAATAGTTAAAAAATAACCAATACCTACAATACAATTCAATTTGAGACGTCCAATGAAATATCATTCGTTTAATTACACGTTTAGAGGCATGAAAACCTCTCTTAAAATTGTTTTTATTAGGGTAATAAAGTATTTTTTGTGGTAGTTAATTTTTATATATTAAAATAGAAGTAATATTTAACCAATTTTTGAAACACTATATATTTTAAAATTTTTGTATATCTAATTTATTTTTAAAATAAATAAATCAGAATTAAGTAATTTATCTATAATATGGTTGAATATTTTATTTTTCCTGAATCATTGCCGAAAAATAATTTCCTAAAATATATGTAAATTTTGAATAAAATATATTTCGGGTTTTTTTAGCCATTTACTATTTTTCTCTTTCAAATAAATTGTGATCTAAATATTAATTATTATTAATTATGATATGCCATGTAACCAAGAATATTATTATTTGTAATAAATAAATATAATTAGATAATTTTGTATCTATTAATTTGAAATTAAAATGAATCATGCAAATTCTTACTCCAAGAAGTTAAGTATTTTTTTTTCTTTTATTATGTCATAATATGCGATATAATTGTTTCATCAAGTTTATCACATTGTTTTAAATAAATACTATTTCATAAAAAGAATAATAACCAATTTAATGAATCAACTTTTATAGTACCAAACTTATATTGTCAAAAGTGGATAAAAAATAATCTGAGAAACAATGAGAACTGATATATAACTTAGAATGAATAAATTAATATGCATACAGTCAACAAATAATAACTATAACTATTTTACTTAGAATGCATAGAGATAGTGGGTTATTGATTCAAATTATAGACATTAAGTAATTTATTTAAAAGTAAAGATATTCAATGATTTATATATAATTAATGAATAATTATATAAATCAAAATTAAAAACAAAAAATATAATATACGAATAAATCCTGAATCAAAATTATTTTCTTAAATAAACATAACTTATTTATATATTAAGAGTTAAATTGAAAATAAATAGTGAAATTAAATAAATAATTTTTTAATGCATAGACCATACATTTTAACTCTGATATTGGAAATCCTAAACCCTAAATTTGCAGTGTAAGGAACGAAACTATTGAAAACAGTGAATTCAAAGATGGAGTAACAGATGGACATTTATATTTTCAGTGTACAATAACAAAATGAATGAAAACAGTTCCGTTGTTGATTATGTAAGTACCAATCAAAACTTGTATCCTATCGCCCTGATGATAAAAAAAACATATCAGAACAAAAATATATACTTTCATATGAAACGATTTCAAATAATAATAAATATTACCGATGTGTCCATTTTAACCATCTCCAAATGCTTCAAACCCTTGCTGTTGATAAGGCTCCATAAACCAACGATTCGATCGGCCAATCTCCATGTTTTATTTGTATCGTTAATGTCCTTAACAGAGTTAAATTTTCGACTCATTATCTGGTTAAGAATAACATAGAAGAATAAATTAAAGCATCAAGAAAATGATATCAAATATTAAGGGAAGATAGATGAAACACATATTCTGCCAGCAAAAGAAAGAAGAAAAATTAAATTGAAAAAGCTGCAGAAAAACTACGGGAAGGAAGACGAACAATGGGAAGGAAGGAAGATGGGAAGAGAATGAATTTATAGATGTAGGAAAGGAATTAGAAGGGACTTTGGTTCAAATTCCTGAAGTTTCCAACGCTTGGAAAAACTAAAATTAAGCGTGTTATAAAAGACAACACTTATAATGGGATACATATTCCAATAAAGAGATTTTAATTAATTAGGGTTAAAGAAAATTGAATAGGTTTAGTAGTGTAATTATGTTTAGGGGTATGAAAAACTATCTTAAGTGTATAGAACGTAGTGCAGGTTTTTTCATATTCCAATACAAAAGTTTTGCATTAAATAAACTGTTGGAATGTAATCATGATTAGATGTAAAATGACGCTCAGGGGTATGCAAAACCATGTTTAATTGTTTGTGATTAGGGTAATTAAGGAAATTTTTTGGTAATTCATTTTTATATATTAAAATAGATTGATATAAGAAATCGCAATAGGGGTGCAACCCTTATAATACAGAAAAGTCATAACGAGTTGAAACAACCCAACGGTATTTTATACCAATCATAAAAACTAGAAAAGTACAATGGATTACTACTAGCTAACTAACTCCTAGATAAAAACATAACATTGGAGCACACCACATCAAAACTATAAGAAGTCCTATCAAAGATCATAACATTTCTCATAATCCATAAACTCCTAGTAGTAGCAATCCAAATGGTATTTATCTTCAACCTAACATTAACATTTTTCACCTTCTCTTGAATGATGCCAAAATTCAAAAACTTCTCAAAAGTTAATGGAAGGTCGTCCCCTAACTACACCAAAAATCCGCCTCCAAATTAACTTCGACACACAACAAGAAAAGAACAAATGATTCGAAGTCTCCGATTGATTCCTACATAACTCGCAAAGAAGTTTTGTGGGAATGATATCAACACCTCTTATAACCAACATATCTTTAGAAGGTAATCTATCAATAGTCAATCTCCAATTGAAAATATGAATTCTAGTTGGAACCATCGTCTTCCACAAAGTATTCAACTTTCTCACCGTCAGAGGCAACCACACCATCTCTTTAAAACCGGAAACCATAGTTGACACGCTTGCGACTGAGAATTCATTGTCTAAGCTTTGACTCCACACGAAATTATCCCTCTCGTCCCGCACCGGTCTGACTGCACATTGTCTAAGCTTTGACTCCACACGAAATGCTCCTTTTGCTCACGTTACCACCCCATAAAAAATTTCTTAAGAGATTTCTAATCTCTTTTAGGACCACACCCGACGCTTTGTAGAAAGATAGAGTAAATGAGGGAATAGCGTTTAAGACCACGTTAATTTGCGTCACTCTACCACCAATCGATATATTTCTACCTTTCCAAGAGGAAAGTCTACCTTTGATGGTATTAATCACCTTAACCCACACCTTCCTCCTTCTAGTCCTTCTAGGATTCGCACCCACCAAGATTCCTAAGAATAAGAACGAAATATCTCCTTTTTACAAGCGAGAAAAGAAGTTGCGGAGTTCATAAACCAATCACCAATATTAACACCACAAGCGTAACTTTTGGAGAAATTAGTTTTCAACCCCGAAACAAACTTGAAACCTCTCAACAAAGCTTTCAAACACCAAAGATTATCACTAGATGGTTCAGATAAAATGATAGTGTCATCCGCGAATTGTAAAATATCCACCTTCTCCTCTACTCCGTAGTTAAAAGGTTTGAAGTCCCCCATAGACACCGATTTTCTAACTAGCATCGTTAATCCCTCCATAGCTAAGACAAAAAGGAAAGGGAACAAAGAATCCCCTTGACGCAAACCCTTATGCATCCTAAAATCTCACGTTGCCACCATTCACCAACATGGACATATGACTTGTGAAGACGCAAGCTTAATCAAAACCTTTTTTTCACGTTAATTTTGTTGCCTTATAAACGAACCTATTCACAAGAAAGTGTGGGCCCATGCCCCGGATATTTATTTTAAAATCTAACGATTCAGATTCATTCTCATGTTCTTATAAGTCATTTAAAATTTTTATTTATTTAAAATAAAAATATTTCATTCTGTTATGTCATATAAATTATTTAAAATTTTTAGTATAACTTGATAGAACACATTATCTTTATTAGTTGATAGAGTAAAACTATTTTACACTATTAACACATATTACTTTTTCCAAAATTTTATAATACAAATATATTATGTAATTGCCCCACTAATTAATAATTCCGGCCCCGTCCCTTAGATATCATTTTTATAAAAGGATTTTATTCACCACCCGTGTATGTTATATATCATGAACAACATTAAGATGCACATTAATTGTACTACTCGTTTGTCGGTTGAGAGAGAATATTTTGAATATGTTTTGAATATGTTATAGTTTAGTAGAGATCTTTAATTCTAAATTTGGTCGAATTATTTGTTTCTCATTTTATTCAATACAATAGATATTTATTAAATCAAATCTAATATATCTAAAATTTTGTTATGTAGTTGTTTATTTTTATGAAATCAAACATAGTCAACATTTATTTGATACCCACATTTTTAAAATATAACTACAAATTCCTATAATCTTATCTTGAAAGGTTAATCAAAATAGTATAAATTGATATTATAGATAGAATATTATTGCAACAGAAGATAACTTGATTCAAAGTAGAAAGTATATCATTTTGAGGTGCTTTTTCTGCAAATTATGATTCGAAGTAGAAAGTATATCGTCTCGGTAGAAGTAGGAGCTCTCAAATTTAGAATCTGATCATGACTCTCATCATAATAGTTCTTTGGAAAATGTGACACACAAGAACTGATACCAGGTTTCAAAATGGTAATATTGCCTTTAATAGAGACATTTATCATGTTAAACAATGGGTCTATATGGCATCTACTTCGTTCAAGGGGCACATATACTCTTCAATTCACGAGTTCATGATTCTTAAATCTTTCGATATTAAATGTCTATCTCCTCCGGCACCTAGAATCATACAAGTTAATCGGTGTTTTCCTAGTCATACTTGGATCAAATACAACACTGACGGGTCTTCGAGAAGAAGTCCTAGAATATCAACTTGTGGTGACTTATTTAGGGATAATTTTAAAATATTATTCAGATATTTCTCAGTTAAAATTGAAATTTCCACCTCCTTTCAAGCTGATTTGTATGGAATCATGCTTGCTATTAAATATCCTAACACAAAGAATTGGAGAAATCTTTGGCTTGAAACCGACTCGATGTTGGTCCATCGTGCATTTTCTTATTTGGATATTGTCCCTTGACATCTTTTAGTTAAATGAAAGAATACCATGCACACAATACATTTCTTTAGATTCAAGAAATCTCATATTTTGATAGGAGAAAATGCATAGATAGATCAACAGTATGTAGGTTTTTTTGTTAACTATGACACTTGGAAGGATTTACTTCCATTTTGAGATTTCAAAATTGTTTTGAGAGAAAGGTTGAGAATATCCAACTATCTTTTTTATAATTTTTTGGATGGATATTATATTTTACGATCCCTCATCCTTTTTTGTTTTTCCTTTTGTATTTAATAATTTGTCTTTATTTTAAAAAAATTAATGAAAATACTTTTAAACTTACACAAACACAACTAAATTACTAATTTATTTTTTATACATAAATAATGTTAAACATATTGGTTTAGAATAATGTCCATATATAAACAACACTTAACAAAAACCTATGTATTTGGGTAGAAACAATTATGCTGAATGAACATATCACCCTCATACCTATAACTCCCTCTTGAATCCATACCTGTTGATATACCCTTGAATTGACTTGACCTTACTATCCCTACACTATCTTCACCAGATTGCATGCCTAAAATTGAAATACTTCTTATTCTTCCTCCTATAAAAGTGTTAGGAAACCACACAACATTTCCTCATAGTCAGATTAGTGGAAGAACAAATTAACGCAGAAACACCAAAACTTAATGAAAATGAAATCTATAAATTCATTAACCTCTTCTCACATGAAAATTTCACAACTCAATTACACTAAAAGTATTTATTTATTATGTTCTAATGTTATCACAAATGAAATATACAAAGCTTTTGTAGCAATACAACAAGAAATGTAAATGACTATGATTTAACTTTTGCTTAAATTTCTCATAACCATTCTATTTCTTTTTACTATTTATTTTTATTGTTTCTCCTTCATACTCTCTTTATCTCTCTTTTATTTTGACCAATAATCTCCCACTTGAAGAGTGATTTCAATCGGTCTTCACACCTTGATCAAACAATAACATTTATCAATCTATTATTCTAGCAGGCCAAATGAAGATGAGCAAACTTCAATTTATCAATTGTCACCATCTTTGTAAACATGTCTGTTAGGTTATTACTTCTGAGAATATTCTTCAGCATTAGTATCTCATCCTCAAGCATAGTTCTGATGAAGTAATAATGGAGTCAACATGCTTCGTTTTAGAGTGGAATTCTGAATTCTTAGCTAGATGTATTTCACTCTTACTGTCGCTGTGCAAAACACTCCTCTCTTGGATGAATCCCAACTCTGTCAAAAATCCTTGAAGCTATATATACTCAGCCTCTGTAGTGGATAGAGAAATGATATTTTGTATCCTCGACATCCAACTAACAGTTGTAGTACCAACAATAAATATGTAACTGCTGGTACTGCTTCGGTGATCAACTTCACCAGCAAAGTCCCCATCTTCATAGCCCTGTACTTTAAATTCTTCTTTGTCATACCCCAAATTTGTCCTACCCCCCTTTACTTCTAACTGGCTTAGGCTTTACATTCATATACATACATCACTTAGGTCATAATCCATACTCATGCATTCATATCATTGGTATCAATTAAGGAATAGCAAGAAAGGGCCTTATTGCATAGAAGTTTTGATCAGAAAACAAGAGGGATGAGGTGTAATCATGTGGCTCTATGCTCATTTGAAGTCCTCCTGGATTAGGGTTTTTCTCAGTCTCAATTCAAGGCATTGATTGAAGGGTACAAGCTTGCAAATCATCTGGTCCCCTAAATCAGGATTTTTCTTTGACCAAAGTCAACCAGTTGACTTTCTGGTCAACATTTAATCAAGAGTGGATTCTATGAATGAGAAGCTCTCATACCGACTATGTGGATGTGTTTGTTTGACTGGATTTGACTGGAAGAGATTTAATCGGGAATTTCATCAATAGTCAGAAAAAGCAGAACAATTGACTTTTGGGTCAAAATCAGAAGAATTATTCAAACATTGACTTTTGGTGGAAAATTAATCAAGAAAAGTCGAAGAATGGATAAAATTGGGAGTTCGACAAAAAGTTGCCAAAATAGCAAAAAGACAAGTTTCCAACACTTAGAAAAATTTTGGCATCTTAAAAGCTTGGCAAGCAGTCCACTTTATCGTCTGTTTACACGTGGCAAATGGCATTTTTTGGAGAAAACTCCAACATCAAAGTTGTTCCTCTCATGGAGGAGAACAACTTTGTAGTTGGACACTTTTCCATTTGAAGCTTGTATTGAGAGATAAAAGGGTTTGAAGTTGCTGAAAAATCATTTGAGCCAAGTCACAATTCAGGTCATGAGCCAGGTCATGACCAGACATATCATCAAACACTTGGTATGCCAAATGTCAAGCCAGTTGTTGAACTCTACAAACGTGCTATGAATGCAAACCTGGTACGTATCTCTTCTCCTCCATGCCCTCTATGCAATGAAACAAAAACCAAGTCACTTGAGTGAGTATTGAATCAATTGTGAAGCTTCAAAGTGGTGACCATGCAAAAGTATCTCATGCAGCATTAGGCAAGCTAAGATTCAGGGCACGCGCAGCATTTTCACAAGCAGTTGGTGGGCAATTTTCAATTCAATTTTTAGAAAGTCACAAGCCTCTCCTTAACATACCCTTGGTGCCAACATCTTTATTCCCATGTGTGGACCTCCGTTTTTCAGGCCATACCTCCGAGCGGGAGAGATACGTGAACTGACTCTTTTTTATAGCTTATGCTTTCGCATCTTTGAAAATTCACAGAGTCGCCACCGACCTTTTATTTTATCCAATTAAGGAAAGGTTTATAAAAGAAACAGAAAAAAGACCTTTAAGAAATTCTGGGTAAGGGGGTAGGTTATACAAAGGGAAGGTGTTAGCACCCTTTGTATCCATGGTTATCCATGGGCTCTTAAGTTTGCTTAGCTCACTTGTTTTTCGATCACTTTTCAATTGCTTTAGAATGCTCATATGTGGTTTCAAATACCTTTGTAAATTGAATTTGTAATGATCCTTGTGCGGATGTATACAAAATGTTTGTTTATCTTTCGAAAGATGTTTTGAAAAGAACGTTAACTTTGTAATGATCCGTGTTTGGATGTATACAAAATATTGTCTTTTTGGAAAGTTTTGTTTTGAAAAACAACAGTGTATGAGAATTTTGTTTGTTTTGATTTGAGCAAGCAAACTAGGAGGTCTACCCTGAGTTGTAAGGTCTTTATCCTTATTTCCTTTAAAAATCTATCCTTTCACCGGATATAAACAAAAGGTTCGATTTTGTACTCAAAACAGTGGAATTTTGACTTTGATTTTGAAAGGAATGAGAAGGGATTACCTTAAGAGGTGCAAGTGTGATTGTGTTTGTATTCAGATATTTTATCTTTGAAGTTAGTGATCTAACGGTTCAATTTTATCTTTGACATACACGCAGTTTATATTTGCTGGAAATTAAAATGCGGAAATGTAAAGTGCGGAAAGTAAATCTACGCTATTACATCGATTGTGCAGGAAATGTAAACTAAGCCTATTTACATGAATTTGACATCCTATACATTTATCTAGGAATTTAAATTGCAAGAAAAATAAAAGGCATGTTTTTGGATTTTTTATGATTGATTTTAATTATAATTAATGCATGATTAATTAAATTAAAATGAAGAAAAAAAAATGAAAATAGATTTAAACCTAGAAATTAAGTTTAAAATATGTACAAAATATTTGTCAATTAATTTTAGAACAAAACTAATTTTTTTTGGATTTTTGAAATTGATTTGAAATTTATTAAGTTAATTAACACATAATTATGCAAATAATTACACAAATAATTAAAACTTAAAGAGAAAATTATTCAAAATATGTACAAAATTAGCTTATAATATATAAACAATATTTAATATAAAGAACAATTTTTTTGGGATTTTTGATTGGTTGAAATAATTAAATAGCAAACATATAAATATATATACTAATTAATTATACAAAATATTGAAATTATGAAGAAAAATAAAATATTTTTATATCAGAAAATAAAATATTATTTTAGAAACTTAAAAATATTTTTTGTGTATTTTTTGGATTTTTAAAACTATTTTTAATTAATTTTGCAAAGAAATTAAAATAAAAATAAAAAGAATAAAAGGATATGATCAGGTGTGGTGGATAAATGTGGTCTATGATATGTGGATTCATTCTGATGCGTTGGATGAGTCATTAAATGAGATCTGATGGCTCAGATGGTGAGGGACCACCACTTATGACGCGCCTGCAAACACTGAAACCAAGGGTTATATTTAAAAAAACGCGCGCGTCTGAACCAATAGGGGGGACACGTCTTCGTCTTCAACCTCCAGACACCTCTTTTAACAGTGCTTTTATGAGAGAAGCGCTGTAATTGATGAGCTTCAAACCTGCAAAATAGCGAATAGGGGTAAACCTAAAAAGAAATTTGGCGCGACATGTTCATTCAACTGGGTTTGGCTCACTGAGTTCGAATATGCCATCAATTTCACTTAATTTTGCTTCTAATGGAAAGCCCTAAAATTTAGTTTATGAACCCTAGAATAGTATCTTCCTATATAAGCAACCAAACCTTAATTAAGTGTCCAGAAACGATCAGGACATCAAACTAAGCTCAAATATCTGTCTACATCTTGTTAAATATGCATGTATTATGAGATACGAATTGGTTTTTGTTTGAACAAATCGTGACCTGTAGTGCTTAATTCAATGAGTTTCAAAGCTTGCAGATGATCTGGATAGGTTCAGTGAAGTTCAAGGAACGTGTTTGAGTGTTTACTTTGTATTGAAACTAGCTTAAACTTAGAATTCAAATTTCAAAATTCTTTGAATATTTTAAGATGTTACAAGTGTGTTACAAGCAAGAGTTTTTGCTCTCAATTCGTTCTCTCCTTCATTACTGAAGTAATGTAGCCTATATATAAGCATTGAAGTGCTTAAAATCTAAGCTAGAAAGCAATAAGTGCTTTGTTGAATTTTTGACTTTTTCCACATGTGTAGCTTGGCATTTAAGCCACTATGACTTGATTTTCTTCTCTCCCTCTGCTGTACTTTGGCTTGGGACAGAGTTGAATGATTCTCTTGATGAGTCATGCTTGGAATTCAAGCTATCCATTATCCTTCCATTTTCCTTTTTCATTTAATCTTAAAATAAGATAAAATCAAGCAAAAATGAATAAAAAATGGAGTGGGCCTTGTCTTGGTCGTGGGAGGCCCATAATAACATGGCAAACATGTTTGAACCATGAAAACTTGGCCCTATTTGGAAAAAATGCATTTTTGAGCAATGTTGGTTTTATGCATTTTCCAAAATTTAGCCAACTTCAACAAGGTGTAAATCCCTCAATTTTTGTCATATGAAGGAGTTCATGCACTTTTTGGAAACCTCAAAGAGTCCTCTAACCAATGTCTTTGGTCTCATGTCAAAATGATTTTTGATGCTCCTTGTGTGTCCTTTTGAAAAAAGTGTCTTTTTGTTGACTTTGAAAATGACCTGTAATGTCTTTGGTCATATTTTTCAAATGGTGAATCCAATGACCATGGAACCAATTGCATTTGAAAGATAATTTAATTTCCTTCAAAATGAGCTTTGGTTTGAATTTTTTGGATGAAGGATGAGAGAGTTATGATTAGTCAAAGTTGAGTTGACTTTTCAGGCAAAAACCCTAATTTTGAATCTTAGGGTTTTGTTGATTTTTGATCTTTCCTTGATGAATTATGATCATCCAATGATCAAATGATGAATCCTTTGACAAAATATAGACTTTGACAAAAAATTTCATTTTTGACTGTCTGTTGACTTTTTGGTCAAACGGGTCGTCTGTTGACTGTTTGAGCTGCTGACGGTGCGTCTGAGTGAATTGAAGTTTGAAAATTTGTATGATGGTACTTTGAGATATATGGATGTCCATGAAATCCATTTGAGGTCTCAAAAACTTGTTTCTCCTGTAAAAACAAGAAAACCCTAGTCAGGGACTGTTTGTGTAGGAGACAGTTAAGCGTACCTGATTTTTGTGCAGTGTTGAGTCTCTGCTAATCGCGTGATATTCAGAAGACTTCTAGAACAAAAATCTTGGAATTTTGAATTTTAAAAGATTGATTTGATTGATGGTACAAAACACTGAGAATTGTACTGCCAGCAGTTTGACTGTCGACTGACTGTTCAGATATTGACGTAGCAGTTAGAGTGAAAAATCAACAGTCAAAGTTAATTTTCTTTTTTGTTGTTTTTGTTTTTGTTTTATGTGAAAAATGAAAGTTTATTTACATGACTTGTTAAAAAAAACACAGACATAATAAATAACTAATATTTACTGTATGCGGGCAAAATTACCGATAATAACCTTGAAAATCATTTAATGCACAGAAAAATGAATATTTGACTGGCAGAAAACACACAAAATATTATCTGAGTAATTAAGCAATATTATGACAAATAGTACAACATTTAATACTGACAGTACAAATGTTACATACTATATTGAACAGTACGACGAATAAACGGTACATTTAAGAAATAAGAAATACGGCAAATTTTAAGAATGACGATTGATAACCCATGCTACAAATAGTAACATGTAGATGATTGGGAGCATAAGCATCCCAGGTCCACAGTGTTCCGGGCTAGGTAGACAGAAGAAAGACATGATCACCGTAGCAATGGTGATGACCATAAGAAAACACGTTTCCCACCGCTTCGCCATTTTGTCGGAGAAGAAGAAAGGATGGATTATGAAGTAGAAATTTGAGAGATGAATTAGAATTTGATGTGAGATTTTATGGAAAAATGAGAGGTATTTATAGATTGGAAAGAAGGATAGAGACGTTGGGGAATGATGTGATTCCGTACAAAAGGAAAATTTGAGTGGAAATAAGATTTGAAAGAAAGTGTATGATAGTGTTGGGAAAAAGAGAGATGTAGAGAATAAAGTTAGGATTTGATTTTTGAAAAAGAGATTTGAAAAGATTTTTGAAAATAATAGAATATAGTACAAAAATTAGTGGGAAACAAAAGATAATAATAATCTACTTGTTACCAGTACAGTCTGAGTTTCCTGATTCTGCGCCTGCAAAAAGATTTAACTCTGTACCAATTGTGTCAGTACTATTTATCTGTAAATAAATAAATAGCATGTGTGAAGTAATAAACAGTATTTGGCGTTTGCGTAAGAATAAATTCAACTGCAAGCCAAATTACTGTATAAGAAAAATTCTAAAAACTAAGTATTTCATATGTCAGGATATTTGTTGAAATAAAAATCCATGATTATATGAGACTCTTAATTTTTAGATTGGAGTTTTCTTGAAAAAGATACGGGCAAATTTTGGGGTATAACAGTTGCCCCTATTCAATCTTCTTAAACCTGAAGAGATTGTCTGAAATCTGAAGGTAGAAGATGATTGAATATTTAGATGCCCTGAAAATTTGCACTTACCTTGATCAGAAGAGATGTTGGAAGTTGCATTTGAATG
This sequence comes from Vicia villosa, assembly GCF_029867415.1. Lineage (NCBI taxonomy): Eukaryota > Viridiplantae > Streptophyta > Magnoliopsida > Fabales > Fabaceae > Vicia > Vicia villosa. Next base: position 699,454 of record NW_026705160.1, on the reverse strand, counting down.
TCGTCTACAAAATGTTGTTGGCAGATTGAAACATTACCTGAGATGGGCTTTCAGATGCCACCTGGAAAATGGGTTGATGGTTTGTTCATCAGGATGAATCCATTGATTATATCTTGATGAAGGATTTGAAAGTCTTTGTGTTGACTGTTTTGGAACCGTCCAAGGTTACCGTTTTGAGTCTAGGAGGATGATTGCTACGGAACTTGTCCAAAGTTTTTCCTGCTTTAGATTTTGAAAGTTGATCATTGTGGAACCGTCTGAGGTATCAGCTTTAGATCTTTGATGTTAGATCATTCTTGAACCGTCTGAGGTATCGACTTTAGATCTTCAATGTTAGATCGTTTTGGAACCGTCTGAAGTATCAACTTTAGATCTGCAATGTTAGATCGTTCTGGAACCGTCTGAGGTATCAACTTTAGATCTGCAATGTTAGATCGTTCTGGAACCGTCTGAGGTATCAACTTTTAGATCTGCGATGTTAGATCGTTCTGGAACCGTCTGAGGTATCGACTTAGATCTGTGATGCTTGTTTTTGAGTTGATAAGTGATCAGAATGAATCTTCGGCTTGATTATATCTGAGAGAGCCGTTCATGGAATTCAGGTGAACACTGCATGTGATTGAGAATATCTTTGTTGAAGATATCTGTCTACCTGAAAAAATCAAGTTAGCGATATGTAATGTTTATGATGCATGTAATGTGAGCTATTCTCGAGCTACAGGAGAAATAGGCATGTTATGTTGTGTATGAATATGCGTATGAATACGCGCATGATGCATGATGTATGATGTATGATGTATGATGTATGATGCATGAATGTGAATATGAATGTGTGATGTATGAATATATGAATGTGTGATGTATGAATATATGAATGTGTGATGTATTTGGGAAAATAAATTTCCGTCAGTCATCTGGATATGACTATATTGTGGTTGTTGATGATCTTTTGTCTTGTTTGAGTACCCCCGGCTGGGGAAATTCTTTGAGAACCATGGTACTCTGTTGAAGGATCTTTGACGATCACTTGGGAATGAAAGGTAGCTGAAGTTCTGATGCCCTTTCAAATGGGAATGAGGAAGATGCATAATCCTCCGATGCACTATCTGACCAAGTCCGGGTGCAGGGATCACACCTTCTGAAGATAGTAATCTGGAACAACCCTGCTGGGGGATAAGACTTCTTTTGAAGAGAAAATCTTTTTGAGGAATTTGCTGAGAAATGCGTTTCTCTTGGGGATTTTCTTCTGATGGAATGATGTCCAGATAATTGGGACATTTCCTGAATGCTATTCCTGTTTTTCCTGGTAAACATCAATCATATTCAAATGCACATGTACATTCAGAATTATCATTGGGACGTTTACGTATTTAAAACAGAAAAAGTGAAAATAGTGATTTTGAGCCTAAGCTGCATTGATTTTTTGAAAAAGAGCCATGATAGGCTGATTCGCACAGGGAGACAACAATCCTAGAAGTAGGAAATTGTCATAAAGTTTTGGAAAATATTTATAAAGATAAATAGCTATGTGAAAACAATCCAGTCAAGTTTCAATTCTGCTATTGCCAATCTGTCTTCGAGCATCTCATCCCTCACTTGTTGGAAGAAAGTGATTGGACTGATCGGTGTCTTTGAGGTGTTGAATCTTGATGGTGAGTAGGCACTTGAACGGAACATAGTTGTATGCTTCATTCCCTAACTTTTGCCTAGGCTGCCCTTTCAGGTTTTCAGCCTACCGGGATAGTATTTGTTTAGTCTCTAATTTTTGCCTGGATCGCCCTTTCGGGTTTTCAATCTACCGAGACGCTCATTTTTTTGCCTAAGTTGCCCTTTCAGGTTTTCAACTTAGCGAGCTTTTTTTTTCTCTTTTTTTTTTTAAGCGAAGTATTTTTTGACTATGTCAGCATTCACAGGGTGTGGGAAATCCTCACCATCCATGGTGGTAAGCAACATGGCGCCGCCGGAGAATATTTTCTTGATTATGAATGGTCCCTCGTAGGTGGGAGTCCATTTGCCTCTGGGATCACCTTGTGGTAAGATGATGCGTTTGACAACCAAGCCACCAGTTTGGTATGCTTGGCTTTTGACTTTTTTGTTGAAGGCTTTGATCATACGCTTTTGGTATAGCTGACCATGACAAATAGCTGCGAGCCTCTTCTCATCAATCAAGTTTATCTGGTCCAACCGTGTTTGAATCCAATCGTCTTCGTCTAGATTGGCTTCTTTCATAATCCTTAGGGAAGGAATCTGAATTTCAATTGGAAGAACTGCCTCCATACCATAGACTAAGGAGAATGGAGTTGCCCCTGTTGAAGTACGCGCAGATGTGCGATAACCATGAAGAGCAAAAGGCAACATCTCATGCCAGTCTTTGTAGGTTACTGTCATTTTTTGTATGATTTTCTTGATGTTCTTGTTGGCAGCTTCCACCGTGCCGTTCATCTTTGATCGATATGGAGAAGAATTATGATGTTTGATCTTGAACTGTGTGCAAAGTTCAGTAATCATTATGTTGTTTAGATTTGTGCCATTGTCCGTGATAATTCGTTCAGGGATGCCGTACCGACAAATGAGATTGTATTTGATGAACCGGGCCACCACATTCTTGGTGACAGAAGCAAATGAAGCTGCTTCTACCCACTTTGTGAAGTAGTCAATAGCGACCAGGATAAAGCGATGTCCGTTGGAGGCAGTAGGTTTGATTTCTCCAATCATATCAATACCCCACATTGCAAAAGGCCAAGGAGCCGTCAGGACGCTTAATGGAACTGGAGGTACATGTACTTTGTCAGCGTATATCTGGCATTTGTGACATGTTCGGGAGTGATGATGGCAGTCTGTTTCCATGGTAGACCAGTAATAACCTGCTCTAAGGATCTTTTTAGCCATTGTATGTCCACTGGAATGAGTACCGAAGACACCATTGTGCATTTCTTCCATGATCTGTTCTGCTTCCTTCTTGTTTACACAGCGAAGTAAAGTCGAGTCATGGTTGCGTTTGTATAAGGTTCCATTGCTTAGAAAGAATTTGGCAGCAAATTTCCTTAGAAACTTTCTGTCGTTAATGGATGCCCCTTCAGGGTACTCCTGAGCTTCGAGATATCTTTTTACTTCATGGAACCATGGTTTTTCTTCTGTTCCTTCGGCATTGATCTCATTGCAATATGATGGTTCATCTTGCCTGTAAATGGTGATCATAAGCGCCTCGTTGTCCCACCTGACTTTGAACATGGATGACATGATAGCTAAAGCATCAGCTAGTTGATTTTCCTCTCGTGGGATGTGTTCGAAAGTGATTTCTTCGAAGTAAGGAATCAAACTCAGCACATATTCTTTGTAAGGAATTAGATTCGGGTGCTTCGTGTCCCATTCCCCTTTGACTTGGTAGATTACCAAGGCCGAGTCTCCGTAGACTTCCAGGAATTTGATTCTTAGATCGATTGCAGCTTTAAGACCCAAAATACATGCTTCGTATTCGGCTATATTGTTAGTGCAATTGAAGCATAACCTGGCAGTGAATGGTGTATGACCTCCTGCGGGGGAAATGATCACAGCTCCGATGCCATTGCCAAGTGCATTAGAAGCTCCGTCAAAAACCATAGTCCACCGGGATCCTGGCTCGGGTCCTTCTTCTGGTCCTGGTTGTTTGTAGTCATTGACTAGCATAATGTCTTCGTCTGGGAAGTCAAAGTTCAATGCTTGATAATCATCCACTGCTTGATGAGCCAGATGATCAGCTACCACACTTCCTTTGATTGCTTTTTGTGAAGTGTATTGAATGTCATATTCTGTTAAGATCATTTGCCATCTCGCTATTCTTCCAGAGAGAGCAGGTTTTTCGAACACATATTTGATGGGATCCATCTTGGAGATTAGGAAAGTGGTGTGATTTAGCATGTACTGTCTTAGTCGGCGAGCCGCCCAAGCTAAGTCACAACAAGTTTTTTCGAGTAGTGAGTATCTTGTTTCACAATCGGTAACCTTTTTGCTAAGATAGTAGATTGCGTGCTCCTTTCGGCCGGATTCGTCATGTTGTCCTAGTACACACCCCATTGAGTCTTCTAACACAGTTAGGTACATTATCAGAGGTCTGCCTTCCACAGGCGGCAACAAGATTGGAGGTTTTTGGAGATATTCTTTGATTTTGTCAAAGGCTAACTGGCATTTGTCATTCCACCTTTCCACTTGATCTTTCTTCAACAATTTGAAGATCGGCACACAAGTAGTAGTCATGTGGGCAATAAATCGGGCGATGTAATTTAGACGTCCCAAGAATCCTCTGACTTGTTTCTCGGTACGAGGTATAGGCATTTCTTGAATGGCTTTAACCTTGGCGGGATCAACCTCAATACCTTTGCTGCTGACGATGAAACCTAAGAGTTTGCCGGATCTTACTCCAAAGGTACACTTATTTGGGTTCAGTCGCAACTTGTATTTCTTGAGTCTGTCAAACAACTTGTGTAAATGACCCAGATGTTCTTCCTCGGTGTTGGATTTTGCAATCATGTCATCGACATACACCTCTATTTCTTGATGAATCATATCATGAAATAGCGCTACCATTGCACGTTGATAGGTTGCTCCTGCGTTTTTCAGACCAAAGGGCATTACTTTGTAACAAAAGGTTCCCCAGGGTGTTGTGAAGGTTGTTTTTTCCATGTCTTCGGGTGCCATCTTGATTTGATTGTACTCTGAGAATCCGTCCATAAAGGAGAATACCTTGCATTGTGCAGTATTGTCAACCAGTACATCGATGTGTGGTAAAGGGAAATCATCTTTGGGGCTTGCCCGGTTCAGATCTCTGTAGTCCACGCACATTCTGACTTTCCCGTCTTTTTTAGGTACAGGCACGATGTTAGCTATCCAAGGAGGATAACTTACAACTTTTAGGAATCCGGCATTGAACTGTTTTTCAACCTCGTCTTTGATCTTTTTTGACATATCAGGCCTACTCCTTCGTAGTTTCTGTTTGACTGGAGTGCTACCTTCTTTGATTGGCAGGCGATGAACTACAATGTCCGTGTCAAGGCCTGGCAAATCTTCATAGGACCAGACGAATACCTCGATGTAGTCTCGCAGCATTTGAATCAGTCTTTGCTTGATGCTGTGTTCTAAATCAGCCCCTATTTTGACTTCTTTCTTTTCTTCGTTGCTGCCCAAGTTGATGACCTCAATTGGCTCCTCGTGAGGCTGTATGGCATTGTCTTCTTGTTCTAGCAGCCTTGCAATTTCTCTTGGCACTTCACAATCTTCCTCACTTTCGTCCTCAGTTTGGTAGATCGGACTTTCAAAGTCATGACGGGCAATAGCAGAATCGTTGTTGACTGGATCCAGAGTGTATGTGAATCTGCATGTTAGTTATGTGAGTGTGTGTGAAGAAAAAACATAGCTATTTGAAAGCGAAGAAAGAAAGAAAAAGGATCACAAAATTTTAAATATGCAAGCGTCCCATGATTTTATTGAATGCACATGATCATGATATGATAAGCCCTTATAGAAGGGCCAGTGTGCTTTGGGCAAGGCACACGACTTTCAGGCTCATGGTTTGATTGTTCAGGAACCATTTTTATCTTTGCACAATATACACAAAGAACACAGGAAATGGCATTTACTCCTGGTCAAAGGAGATCACATCCTCAGCTTTCCAGTTGTTCAATCCACTGTTGTGAGCAGGGAGTATCCAGCTGTTCCAGTTGCAGTTGTCTTCTTCATCTTCCACAGCATTGATTTCATTAGTGGGGAAATGACCCGGTGATCTTTCGGGATAAGCGATATACTCTGCTGGATACGAGAGCCCAGGCTGAGATATCTCTGTTGGCTGAGCAAGATGCTCGATAAGGCCGTCCCATGCAGTCGGGATGATGTTTTGAATAGAGACTTGGGCATCCTGATGAGGAGTGTATGCTGACAGAAAGCAACCCTCGTTATTTGGTATTTCCCTGGCTTCTTCAAAAGTGAAATTGTCATCGTAATGTTCATCCCATCCAGTTGGGACAATGTCCTCCATAGCAATTTGTGAGCTCGGAGGAGCGGAATGTTTCACCATATAATCATATTTGCCGCTGGGTTCTCCGAGCGTGTCCCATACTTCTTTGGGTGGATTTTGATATTGCTCAGTGACAGGACTTGTGAAACTTTCGTTATTTTCAAATTGATCACCCCATCCAGTCGAGGTAATGTCTTCCATAGCAATATAAGAATTCTGAGGTGCGGTATACTGATAATTATACCCGTCACTTGGTTCTCCCACATCATCCCACATTCCCATGGAAATGGGAGGAATCTCATCTAGATATGGCTGAATGATATGGTTCAAGAACACTCCTTCATCTTCAATAGCGTTTACTTCTTGGCTGACGAAGTGTGACATCAATCCTCCAGAACGAAGACCTTGACCATTCTTTTGATTTTCACTATCATAGCCCAGGCCTAGCTTGTCGGACTTGTAGGGTATATCGGGAAGCTGTCCCCATACTGTGCAATCACCCTGTTCAATCATGGCTTTGGCATCTTTGAGAGAAGCCATAGTTGTAGTTGGAGTAGCAGGAATATGCTTGGTGGTAGAGACATCTGGAGAGACCACCTCAAATGATTGGCATGGAGTTTCGATGAATTCGTCCTCCAACTCAACATATTTGGAATTGCTTAGGTGACTAACCACATATTCCTCTTCGCCATAGACTATCACAATCTTTCCTTTTACTGGATATTTTAACTTCTGATGCAGGGTAGAAGTTACAGCGTTTGCCCCATGTATCCAAGGGCGTCCAAGTAAACAGGAGTAGGCTGGGTGAATTTCCATTACGTAAAAGATAGAATCAAAGATTTGAGAACCCACTCTGATTGGGAGATTCACTTTTCCGTATACCATTCTTGTTGACCCGTCAAAGGCTCTTACCATAACATCACTTGGTTGTAACATAATTCCTTCGAAGTCAAGCTTTTCTAGTACTGTTTTCGGTAACACGTTCAAAGAAGAACCGTTATCTACTAGCACATGAGATAGAGTGGTGCCATTACATTCAATGGAGATATGTAGGGCTTTGTTGTGATTTTTCCCAGCAGGGGTTAGATCCACATCAGAGAAACCGAGACCATTGTTCACGGTTAGATTGGCAACACATATTATCAAATTGGTCGACTGAGATCTCTTGAGACACATGCGCAGCTATAAGGAACTTCATCAGAGCTTTGGCATGAGCTTCTGAATATTTTAGCAGAGATAGCATTGAGATTTTTGAAGCGGTGTGCCCTAGTTGCTCAACAATATTGTAATCACTCTTGCAGATGATTTTCAATATTTCCTCCATTTCTTGCTTTGATGGATCCTCAGCAGTGATCTCCACCGGGGTTTGAACTTGTTCAACTTGTGGCTCTTTGCCTCGAGCGTTGTTATCTTGATTAGGAACTGGGACTCGGACTGGACCAGCAGCAACATTTGGAGAAATTTCTGGTGAAAAGATTCTTCCACTTCTCGTGATCTTGCTGGTACCCACAATATTACCCACAGTTGGAGTAGTTAACTTTGCGGCCTCTTCAGTCGAGGTACCCTGCTTAACTCCATGAACATAAACATTAGTGTCGTATCCCCATGGGACAGCTTTGTCTGAGGAGTATGGAAATGGAGTTGGACTAGCAATGACTACTGATGCCACTTTGAGTGTAGCAGAAATTTTAAATGGAGCCTTGGCAGAGATTTCGAATGGTAAGCTGGAGATCACTGAGGCATCCGCTATTCTCATCCCGTTTGCAAAGACTTTGCACAGCACGTCCATAGAAGGGAGCCTCTCAAACATAATGATACGGCGATTCATCCACTTTTGAATTCCCATTCTTAGATTTTCACAACCATTGGGCAGGTATGAGCAATAAAAGCAGTCGGGGTCACACCCTGGAAAGTAACCAGCTTGGATTAGCTTTCCTTTGACTTCGCCGAGTGGAGTTGATACTTCGTTCACATCATAAATGTAAACAGTGTCCAGGATAGCGTTAATAGTTTTGTCATGCTTTGGCATAGGTGCAGTGATGACATTTGGAGTTTCTGGAGGATCGAACTCAATTTCCCCAACATCTATCATATCTTGTATTTTATTTTTCAAGGCCCAGCAGTGATCTGCGTCATGTCCTGGACAGTTTGAGTGATAGGCACATGTCGCATCATGGCGATAATTCGGAGAGGAAGTGTTGACATTCTTTGGAGGACCTTTTAATGTGATCAGATCTGCTTTTAGCAAGTGCTGCAATGCCTGAGAGACTGGCATGTTGATTCTGGTGAAATTTCTTCTTGGTGCATCTGGTCGATGCGTATATTTTGGCTGTTGATCTTTTTGAGGTGCAGATGCGGAGATTAGAACTGCCCCTACAGATTGATGCTGCTCACTTTTGCGACTTTTCTGAGTTTGTGTTGTATTGACCTCATTTCTCCCGCTGATGGGCCTTTTTGTAGTACCAGAGGAGGAACCTATTTGAATTTTTCCATTTTGAATGCCACTTTCGACACGTTCTCCGGTCAGTATCAGGTCAGTGAAACCTGGTGATGAGCTTCCCAGCAAATGGCTATAGAAAGGGCCAGTTAAAGTGCCCATGAAAATGTCGACTAGTTCGCGATCAGATAAGGGTGGTTGAACCCTTCCAGCCATATCTCTCCACTTTTGTGCATATCCTTTGAAACTTTCTTTTGGTCCCATAGACATGCCCCTTAGTTGAGTACGGGTTGGCGCAAGATCAGCATTGTATTGGTACTGTTTGTAAAAAGCAGCAGCTAATTCTTCCCAAGTATGAACCTTGGTATTTTCCAGCTGGTAGTACCACTCGAGTTGTGTACCCGACAGACTTTCTTGGAAGAAGTGAATCCAAAATTTGTTATCTGTTGTATGAGGTTGTATCTTTCTCACATAGGATCTCAGATGTAGTTTCGGGCAAGAAACTCCATCATATTTTGCAAAGACAGGAACTTTGAATTTTGGAGGGATAACAACATCCGAGATGAGCCCCAGATCATTGAAATCTAAGCCAGGTATTTTTTGTATCTCCATAGCTTTCATGCGGTCTTCCAGCTGTTGGTATTTGTCATCATCCAGTTTGTCCCCAGAATGATCATCTTCTTCATTTGAAGAGAGAGAGGGTTTAGCAGAACCCTGGTTGCTTTGATTGTCTTCTTGTTCACCATCACCGACTGTTTCAGGGATCGGTGGCTTTTTGAACTTTTTGACTGGGATTTTGATCTTCCTTTTCAGGTGACTCAAGCCTACAGATCCTTTGGGCTTCTTTTTCTTCTTGATTATCAGGGCTTTCAGTTCTTGTTGCCCCTTTGCCAGTTCCAGAATTGCCACTTGAACTTGGGCATTCTGTGCTTCGAGGTTCTTGATGCTTGTCTCAGATTCCATCTCTTCTGACTGAAATAAACAGCGAGGAGATGAGAAATCCGTCATGTGAACCTGTTATGCAATGTGTATGACTGGATGCAATGTATATGAATGAAATGTATATGCAATGTATATGAATGCAATGTATGAAATGTATATGCAATGCATGAAATGAAATGTATGTGCAATGTTTTCAAGGATCTTAGAGTTTAGATTTGTTAAAGAAGAAACAAACATTAGTTAATCAATTTATTTTTTTTTTCTTTGCCTCATTTGCGCTTACAAGACAGAAATAAAATAAATGATCCTTCAGGTCTCCCATGGACGCTTTCTCTTTGCCCCCAGGAATGTGTTGATCTGCTGTTCTTCTTGAAGCTGTCCGGTGAGCTCCAATATCCTTCTCTCATAGTCTTGACAGTGTGCTTTGAAGGTGTCTCTTTCCTCTTTTAGTTGAACCCAAGATTTTTGCAACTCTTCTAGGTCAGTTGGCATATCCGGGTGTAGAATAACTTGAGGTTCGTCTCCTTCGACCTCTGGCTCAATAGTCACAGGTAGAATAGCGGGATATGGCATAATGAGTTTCTGAGCATGAGTGCGGACCCATCTGAGGTAAGGTTCCATAGGGATAGAATTCCATTGCCCCAAAGTTTTGCTTTCTATTCTATAGACACTTCCCCATGCATGTATGAACCTTCATCGGTGTCTATGAGAATCATTCTCGTAATCAAACACAATGCCACGGATAATCATGTCATGAGGACCGTTGCTCCTTGCATATCCGAATTGGCGTAGAGCTAAAGAGGGATTGTAAGTGATGCCTCCTTTGATGCCAAGGAGTGGCACATTAGGGTACTCTCCACAATGATCAATGATAGTAATGTCTCTTTGAAAGAAGTTGTTCCACCGGATATCTGAATGAGACAAAGACATAATCCTGCGAGACCATTGCATTCTTTGTTCATTTCTCAACACTGATCGGGGAAGATGAAATGTAAACCACCTAGCCAGTAGTGGTATACAGCACATAAGAGTTCCTCGTTTCTTCATGGTACGAGTGTGTAGAGAATGTAGAATATCTCCCAGCAATGTTGGTACCGGGTTACGGGTTAGGAAAAGGTTGATGATGTGTACACTTATGAACTGGTCGGGATTAGGGAATAAAACCAACCCATAGATCAAAAGGGCCACAACCTCCTCAAAAGCTGGATAACTTTTGTTTTCTAGTAGTGATCGAGCCTTTTCCATTAAGAACTTAGCAAGCAAACCCTTAACTCCACTCTTTGTTTCCCAATTGGACTCGATTTCTGATTTTCGTAGATGTAAAGCAGCAGCAATGACTTCAGGTTTTGGAATCCTTTCTAAACCAGTGAAAGGTAATTGATTTCGAACAGGCAATCCAATTAGTTCAGAGAACTCTTCCAAAGTGGGTACCAACTGGTAATCTGGAAAGGTAAAGCAATGATGTTCAGGGTCAAAGAACTGGAACAGGACCCGTATCATGTCTTCTTCAAATTTTGAGGTAACCAAATGGAGTAAGTGACCATGCCTTTCGGTGAATTGAACATTCCTGGGGAATTCTGACACTAAGTCTTTTAGTTCAGATGGTACCGTTGAGATGTTGATTCGGATGTAATCTCGGGTGGCGGGAGCCATTACCTGCAAAAACAAAGGTAAACTCTTTGATCCTTGAAGTGTTTTGTGAGAAAATGATATGCTTATGATGCAAACATGTGGCACACAAAAACAAATCAAACAATAGCCTTAGGTTTAAAGGCTTGCATGGAGCTGATAGGTGATACCCTCCCCACTGAAGATGAGTTGGTTAAAACCTGTCCTAGAATAGTATTCGGGTTCTATGATCCTTGGAAGTAACATCTCAATACGGCGCTCGAACGGCCGATCAAAATATTCCTCGAGGATAACTAACTTCGATCAATTTCAAAGCTAGCCACTTAATAGGCCACAAGTCAAGTTCAACTAAAAAGGTTCTAAGACAAATTAGTGTTTAATGACATTTCGGAAGCCTAATATACTCCTTGATCGTTTTCAAGGGACATCAGTATAAACCAAAGTATCGCACTAACCGACCTTTTATTTTATCCAATTAAGGAAAGGTTTATAAAAGAAACAGAAAAAAGACCTTTAAGAAATTCTGGGTAAGGGGGTAGGTTATACAAAGGGAAGGTGTTAGCACCCTTTGTATCCATGGTTATCCATGGGCTCTTAAGTTTGCTTAGCTCACTTATTTTTCGATCACTTTTCAATTGCTTTAGAATGCTCATATGTGGTTTCAAATACCTTTGTAAATTGAATTTGTAATGATCCTTGTGCGGATGTATACAAAATGTTTGTTTATCTTTCGAAAGATGTTTTGAAAAGAACGTTAACTTTGTAATGATCCGTGTTTGGATGTATACAAAATATTGTCTTTTTGGAAAGTTTTGTTTTGAAAAATAACAGTGTATGAGAATTTTGTTCGTTTTGATTTGAGCAAGCAAACTAGGAGGTCTACCCTGAGTTGTAAGGTCTTTATCCTTATTTCCTTTAAAAATCTATCCTTTCACCGGATATAAACAAAAGGTTCGATTTTGTACTCAAAACAGCGGAATTTTGACTTTGATTTTGAAAGGAATGAGAAGGGATTACCTTAAGAGGTGCAAGTGTGATTGTGTTTGTATTCAGATATTTTATCTTTGAAGTTAGTGATCTAACGGTTCAATTTTATCTTTGACATACCCGCAGTTTATATTTGCTGGAAATTAAAATGCGGAAATGTAAAGTGCGGAAAGTAAATCTACGCTATTACATCGATTGTGCAGGAAATGTAAACTAAGCCTATTTACATGAATTTGACATCCTATACATTTATCTAGGAATTTAAATTGCAAGAAAAATAAAAGGCATGTTTTTGGATTTTTTTATGATTGATTTTAATTATAATTAATGCATGATTAATTAAATTAAAATGAAGAAAAAAAATGAAAATATATTTAAACCTAGAAATTAAGTTTAAAATATGTACAAAATATTTGTCAATTAATTTTAGAACAAAACTATTTTTTTTTGGATTTTTGAAATTGATTTGAAATTTATTAAGTTAACTAACACATAATTTTGCAAATAATTACACAAATAATTAAAACTTAAAGAGAAAATTATTCAAAATATGTACAAAATTAGCTTATAATATATAAACAATATTTAATATAAAGAACAATTTTTTTGGGATTTTTGATTGGTTGAAATAATTAAATAGCAAACATATAAATATATATACTAATTAATTATACAAAATATTGAAATTATGAAGAAAAATAAAATATTTTTATATCAGAAAATAAAATATTATTTTAGAAACTTAAAAATATTTTTTGTGTCTTTTTTGGATTTTTAAAACTATTTTTAATTAATTTTGCAAAGAAATTAAAATAAAAATAAAAAGAATAAAAGGATATGATCAGGTGTGGTGGATAAATGTGGTCTATGATATGTGGATTCATTCTGATGCGTTGGATGAGTCATTAAATGAGATCTGATGGCTCAGATGGTGAGGGACCACCACTTATGACGCGCCTGCAAACACTGAAACCAAGGGTTATATTTAAAAAAACGCGCGCGTCTGAACCAATAGGGGGGACACGTCTTCGTCTTCAACCTCCAGACACCTCTTTTAACAGTGCTTTTATGAGAGAAGCGCTGTAATTGATGAGCTTCAAACCTACAAAATAGCGAATAGGTGTAAACCTAAAAAGAAATTTGGCGCGACATGTTCATTCAACTGGGTTTGGCTCACTGAGTTCGAATATGCCATCAATTTCACTTAATTTTGCTTCTAATGGAAAGCCCTAAAATTTAGTTTATGAACCCTAGAATAGTATCTTCCTATATAAGCAACCAAACCTTAATTAAGTGTCCAGAAACGATCAGGACATCAAACTAAGCTCAAATATCTGTCTACATCTTGTTAAATATGCATGTATTATGAGATACGAATTGGTTTTTGTTTGAACAAATCGTGACCTGTAGTGCTTGATTCAATGAGTTTCAAAGCTTGCAGATGATCTGGATAGGTTCAGTGAAGTTCAAGGAACGTGTTTGAGTGTTTACTTTGTATTGAAACTAGCTTAAACTTAGAATTCAAATTTCAAAATTCTTTGAATATTTTAAGATGTTACAAGTGTGTTACAAGCAAGAGTTTTTGCTCTCAATTCGTTCTCTCCTTCATTACTGAAGTAATGTAGCCTATATATAAGCATTGAAGTGCTTAAAATCTAAGCTAGAAAGCAATAAGTGCTTTGTTGAATTTTTGACTTTTTCCACATGTGTAGCTTGGCATTTAAGCCACTATGACTTGATTTTCTTCTCTCCCTCTGCTGTACTTTGGCTTGGGACAGAGTTGAATGATTCTCTTGATGAGTCATGCTTGGAATTCAAGCTATCCATTATCCTTCCATTTTCCTTTTTCATTTAATCTTAAAATAAGATAAAATCAAGCAAAAATGAATAAAAAATGGAGTGGGCCTTGTCTTGGTCGTGGGAGGCCCATAATAACATGGCAAACATGTTTGAACCATGAAAACTTGGCCCCATTTGGAAAAAATGCATTTTTGAGCAATGTTGGTTTTATGCATTTTCCAAAATTTAGCCAACTTCAACAAGGTGTAAATCCCTCAATTTTTGTCATATGAAGGATTTCTTGCACTTTTTGGAAACCTAAAAGAGTCCTCTAACCAATGTCTTTGGTCTCATGTCAAAATTATTTTTGATGCTCCTTGTGTGTCCTTTTGAAAAAAGTGTCCTTTTGTTGACTTTGAAAATGACCTGTAATGTCTTTGGTCATATTTTTCAAATGGTGAATCCAATGACCATGGAACCAATTGCATTTGAAAGATAATTGAATTTCCTTCAAAATGAGCGTTGGTTTGAATTTTTTGGATGAAGGATGAGAGAGTTATGATTAGTCAAAGTTGAGTTGACTTTTCAGGCAAAAACCCTAATTTTGAATCTTAGGGTTTTGTTGAGTTTTGATCTTTCCTTGATGAATTATGATCATCCAATGATCAAATGATGAATCCTTTGACAAAATATAGACTTTGACAAAAAAATTCATTTTTGACTGTCTGTTGACTTTTTGGTCAAACGGGTCATCTGTTGACTGTTTGAGCTGCTGACGGTGCGTCTGAGTGAATTGAAGTTTGAAAATTTGTATGATGGTACTTTGAGATATATGGATGTCCATGAAATCCATTTGAGGTTTCAAAAACTTGTTTCTCCTGTAAAAACAAGAAAACCCTAGTCAGGGACTGTTTGTGTAGGAGACAGTTAAGCGTACCTGATTTTTGTGCATTGTTGAGTCTCTGCTAATCGCGTGATATTCAGAAGACTTCTAGAACAAAAATCTTGGAATTTTGAATTGTAAAAGATTGATTTGATTGATGGTACAAAACACTGAGAATTGTACTGCCAGCAGTTTGACTGTCGATTGACTGTTCAGATATTGACGTAGCAGTTAGAGTGAAAAATCAACAGTCAAAGTTTTTTGTTTTTTGTTGTTTTTGTTTTTGTTTTATGTGAAAAATGAAAGTTTATTTACATGACTTGTTAAAAAAAACACAGACATAATAAATAACTAATATTTACTGTATGCGGGCAAAATTACCGATAATAACCCTGAAAATCATTTAATGCACAGAAAAATGAATATTTGACTGGCAGAAAACACACAAAATATTATCTGAGTAATTAAGCAATATTATGACAAATAGTACAACATTTAATACTGACACTACAAATATTACATACTATATTGAACAGTACGACGAATAAACGGTACATTTAAGAAATAAGAAATACGGCAAATTTTAAGAATGACGATTGATAACCCATGCTACAAATAGTAACATGTAGATGATTGGGAGCATAAGCATCCCAGGTCCACAGTGTTCCGGGCTATGTAGACAGAAGAAAGACATGATCACCGTAGCAATAGTGATGACCATAAGAAAACACGTTTCCCACCGCTTCGCCATTTTGTCGGGGAAGAAGAAAGGATGGATTATGAAGTAGAAATTTGAGAGATGAATTAGAATTTGATGTGAGATTTTATGGAAAAATGAGAGGTATTTATAGAGTGGAAAGAAGGATAGAGACGTTGGGGAATGATGTGATTCCGTACAAAAGGAAAATTTGAGTGGAAATAAGATTTGAAAGAAAGTGTATGATAGTGTTGGGAAAAAGAGAGATGTAGAGAATAAAGTTAGGATTTGATTTTTGAAAAAGAGATTTGAAAAGATTTTTGAAAATAATAGAATATAGTACAAAAATTAGTGGGAAACAAAAGATAATAATAATCTACTTGTTACCAGAACAGTCTGAGTTTCCTGATTCTGCGCCTGCAAAAAGATTTAACTCTGTACCAATTGTGTCAGTACTATTTATCTGTAAATAAATAAATAGCATGTGTGAAGTAATAAACAGTATTTGGCGTTTGCGTAAGAATAAATTCAACTGCAAGCCAAATTACTGTATAAGAAAAATTCTAATAACTAAGTATTTTATATGTCAGGATATTTGATGAAATAAAAATCCATGATTATATGAGACTCTTAATTTTCAGATTGGAGTTTTCTTGAAAAAGATACGGGCAAATTTTGGGGTATAACACCATGTCTCCTATCCAACAAGCCATAAATCATTGGTTTTGGTTCAGTGATCATCGAGATACATGTGCTCAAAGTCACGTCCTTGCAAAACCGCATATTGAACAAGACACGGGCCAATTTGCCAAATCTTGCTGCGCACGCGTATGGGCACCAATGCAGTGGCATACCTCTATGTTCCAACACCAATTTGAGTGAGTTATAGGCCATGTCTCCTGAACTTTTCAACATGGGATTTCTTCTATCATATGTCCTCTTCCATTTGAGCCAAAGCTTGTGCCAATTGATTGGGTGTGTGTTGAGTTACGTCGGCCTAAAGTTCATTATCTGGAGCAGGAGAAGTGAGCATCACGAGTGTTACTCGGCAAGATATAGTATGAGTTTGTAGCATGCAATATAGCCATGCATTTCTGAAAAGTGACGGCACCAAGAGAAACCTACTTCAAACATACCATGCCATGCACTTGCACCAAGTTGAAAGAGGGAATAGCAGCCACAAGTCCCACACTCATGATACAATCTTCATGCAACCACACTCACCCTATATAACAAGAACACTTCACAAACTTAAAGACACGTTTTCACTCTCTTTTTTTTCAGCTTCATATTTTCTCTTCATTCTATAACCCTCTCCTCTCTCATCCATCAACACTCCTTCATCAAGCTCTTCTCTTTCTCACCTTCACTTCCATGTAACAACCACCGTAACAAACTCCTAACAACCTCCACAACCACCACAACTAACCTTTATCCACCATGGCACCTTCATCCACCATCAACCTTCGTTCATCAAGTCCCTCACTCTTCTTCAAAGGACCATCACCGAATCAACAGCATAATCACTACTCCAAGGTTCTCGGATCGTCGTCACCTTAGTGCAACCTACAAGATCGCCAAACCGAGCATAGTTCACGGTTGAAGTTCCTCATCTAGGAGCTATAGCAACGGTAGCGTCGTCATCATCCGGAGCCTAGATTCATAGAGCTTTCTTTCTCCAGTTAATCAAGAATCGAGCAAGTAAGTGTTCTATTCCGCGTTCTCAATGTACGTGACGCATTCGTATGTATTGTTTGGTCTCTTGAAAACTTGACTCGTTTCCTCTGATTTGTTGCTGATCTGAATGCTTAAGTCCTATATTCGAGTTCTGTGATTGATCATGAGCATGTTGATGCGCTTAGAGTAGGATTCTGTAAGTTTTCTTCAAGTTAGGGTTTATGATTTGATTCGGTTAGGGTGATAGAAGAAGAATCAGTGAAAACAAGCATCGGATTCGTGCTCAGCACGAAAATCCGAGTGGATTAGTGGCGGATCTTTGATTTTCTGGGCGATTTTTTTGTTCGCCGGTGGCGGCTACGGCCGAAAGAGATGACCAGAGCAGAGATCCGGCGTCTCTGCTTGTGAATGTTTTCTCTCTCCGATCTGTGACGTGGCATGCATGTAGCGGTTGCTTTTCCCATTCCCTTGCATTTTGTCCTTACTTCAATGATTAGGTGGATGGCTTGGAATGTGATGATTGGCCCAGACATTATTTTGTCTTATATGACTTAAGTCTCATCTTGACCCATTGATATCCACATCACGTTTTATTCACATAAAAATTCACATAAAAAACCACATAAATCACATGCTGAATAATAATAATAAAATGAAATGAAGTAGGATAGTGCAAGGCTGGGCCATGCGCCCTTGGGCCTCCCTCCCTTTTCTGGATCATACGCCCTATTTGTTAACGCACCACCCTCTAACGACCTTGGGCCTGAGTGCCCATGCTCTTCACACACCCCTTGTTTTGAGCCCATTCTGCTATAACATGTTTTTAGTTCATTTTAATTACTACTGCACCCCCTTTGCTATCATAAAAACAATAATAAATTTTGTTTTTTCTTTTAATTCTTTTTGCATAATAATTCTTCTTTTTAAATAAAAATTGACTAAAAACATTTTCACTCAATTAGACCTTTTAGAGTTTTATTTTCTTTTAATTGATTTTTGATTGTTGTTTCCTTTGATTTTTGATTAGTTTTAGTCTTTAATAAAAAAATAGTTTCTAACAAAAAATGCAATTGCTTGTGAATACTTTCATAAATAGTTTAGATTTTAATTCTTTTCCTTTTGTGAATATTTTCAATATATTGCGAAATGCATTAGAATAATCCACAACAATTAGGCTTAGAGATTAGGCTAGTCCCTCACTTTCTCATTTCTTTTTCTTTTACAACTTAAAACATCTAATAAATGCTTGATTAAAATCCCATAAAAATACAAAGAAAATACTTAAAACATTAATAAAAAAGTGAAAATCATTAAAAAGGGAATGGAAGCTTGAATCTCCCTTGCTTTAGGGAATCATTCGAGTGCTTGGATCTCCCTTGCTTTAGGGTTCCATTCGGGCGTAAGTTCCCAAATTCTAAAAGACACAAACCAAAGAGTAACTCGAGTTTCCCTTGCTTTAGGGATTTCCTCGAAACACTCAAACTCTCTCTCTTTCTCTCCTTTCTTAAGGGCATTGTTATCTCCGCTCTATTGCATCCTAGGTCGATACCTTATGCAAGAGCGCGAGCGTTAACTCCGCCCAACTAAAAAACACAAAAACAAACAAAACTATGGAGCCGAACTACGGCGCTCTGATTCCTGAACAGGATACATAGGCATCAAGTCGCGGGGCTTGAACGAGCACATTTATAAATATTCCTTCTTTTCCCCGTATTTCCTTTTGCATTCATTCGCATGTAGACATAGACATAGTACACACCCTTTAGATAGAAACAAACATAGGTGGATACCATCGAGTACGATGGGCGCGAGGGGTGCTAATACCTTCCCCTTGCGTAACCGACTCCCGTACCTAGATTCTCTGGTCGCAAGACCTTGTTCCTTCCTTTCCTAGGTTTTCTGATATTCCTTTCCCTTATGGGATAAATATATTGGTGGCGACTCTGTTCATTTTTCGCGAGCGTGCGACAGCTGGCGACTCTGCTGGGGATTACCTAAGCAAGTCGATCCTAGCCTTTGTTTGTTTCTTTTATTGGGTGTTTATTTATTTGTTTATGTGTTTATATTTTGTGTATATGCTTGCATATCATCTCTATTTCCTGTTTGCATATCATGTTTATTTCCGCTTGCACATCATGCATCTGGACTATATTATGGGTCCCCATGGGGGCCACATATTTTTCTGCCTTGTTTTGCAGGTGGGGTTTGTGTGAGGTAAAAGGCCCACTACCCAGGCCAGTGACACATAGGATTAGCGTGGATGCTCATGTTGACTCCCGTGGCTCTTGCTACGATCGAGCTTGACATGGGGTACCACAACTGGGCGAGGTTCTTTCATGGAACACTGTGTCTGGCACGCTTGTTACCTCAAACACTTTGTACCCCATGGGAACTGTAGACCCTAGTGACCATTAGGGACCACTTGTCCGTGTCTAGACTACATACCTGTGAGATTGGGGTGGGACAGGAAACCTTGGCTCCTACATACCATTGCTTCTTCAAAGTTGAGGTCGGACCTTTATTTGGTCTATGCTCATGGTGCTTGATTTTCTGGTATTCAAAAAAGACGTCGAACCTTTGATCCTGTGACATTTGGCCTGTACAGAGGTTTCACATCAGTTATTCAGAGGATTGCACATATTGCTACTCAGATTATGCGGACCCTTGATCCCATGCTTTTGCATTGCATAACATCATTGCTTCATCCGCTTCATTTGTGGGGGATCCTAAAGTCTATTTCGAAAAAAGAAGAGAAAAATAGAAAAAAGTAAAAGATACTCTATGCAAAAAAAAAAGGGGGGGGGGCTTTGATTCCAAAAGAGAACAAAAAAGGTGTGAAAGGACTTTAGGATCCCTTGGAAATGAAACACGCATTCATCTCATCATGCATTTCATGGCTCTTTCAAAGACTTATGGGACCCTTTCTATTCAGATTTCAAGATCATCAACAGATTTGACTTCTCACCGCCACGAGCTCCGAGATCAACTATGGAACAACTCCGTGAGGAAATGGATGAGATGAGGGAACAAATGGGTCATCTTATGTTGGAAATGCAGGAATTGATCCATAATCAGGGTGCACTAAAAGAGGAAAACAGTCAGTTGAAGACTCAAGTGAGTTTGGTCATGGAAGTTCTGAAAAAGGTACTAAGAAAGGAGGGTGATGTTATTCCTACTGCTGCAACAGAGGTCGTTGATCTCTCCTCTCCAATAGGATCTCCTCCGATTCATGGGATGTTTTGTGGAGTCCATCCACAACTTCAAGTGTCGTTACCTCCACGTCAATCTGTTCATGTCCCTAGAATGAATCAAGGAGGCCGAATGTGTGGGCAAAAACCTAAGATGCCTCAAAGGGTTCTTGATCCGATCCCGATGCCTTATGCTCAGTTACTTCCCCGCTTGCTGGAACTTCGGTTGGTTGAGCTACGCGATTTGTCCATGCCTGAAAAGCTTCCCCCCAGTTTTGATGCCAATGCTCGATGCGAGTTCCATTTTGGGGAACCTGGCCATGATATTGAGAATTGTAGGGCGCTGAAGCAGCAAATTCAAGATCTCATTGACTCCAAAGCAATATCATTCACTCCAAATGGCCTGCACATAAAACGAAGAGTTCATGCATAAGTGAATGTCCGTAGTCCAGAAAGTATCACCAAAAAAATAATAATAATAATAATAATAATAAGCCCAAATGGAGTCAAGGCTCCTCAACTATGGCGATCATCATTTCATTTCCGTATTCTCATTTCAGTATTTCCTGTTTTGTAGAAGGCTACTTCCTTGTTTGAACTCATTGGTATAATAATAATGAAAACACCACAAATTCTCAAGCAACTTTGTCAGAATCTTTTTCAAAAAGTAATCAAGAATGTTTTGTAGAAGCATCTCTCATTCTCAAGGTTCTTGTGCTCAGTTGTATCCGTGGAGGTTGGTGTTTCAGTTGGTGTTTGAGCTCTCCTTGTAACAAGTAGCTTCTCTAAGTTTGGTGACCACACAAGGTTCCTCCATGTTTGATGGCAAATACTTCTTCAATGAATATGCTTGGGGCTCCCGCACGAGGGATAAGCAAGACGCACTCTTATCTTGAGCATTGCATCATCCGCATTGCTCGAATCCCTAAAGCATTACAAATTCTTGGGTGACTTCGTCAGAATCTTCTTCCGTGTGATAATCAAGAGTGTTCTTCACAATGCTTCTCATTCTCAAGGTTCTACTTCATATATCAGTTGCCTTTTCTCAGGATCTCCTCCTCAGTGGCCTTGCTAGTTAACAGAGACAAGAAGAACATGAGAAACAAATTGATGTGATTCTATTGCCTTGTGCTCATTCGTTTCCTTGTTTGTTGGAATCACAATTGGTTAAGATTCTAGTATTGGGTCTTCTTCACCACAAGTAGCTCTCTTGAGTTGATGATCATACAAGATTCTTCCCATTTATGATGGCAATTACTACTCTAGCAACTATGCTTGGGGCTCCCGCACGAGGGATAAGCAAGACGTACTCTTATCTTGAGCATTGCATCACTGGCATTGCTCGAATCCCTAAAGCAAAGCAAAAGTTTATGACTCATGGGTGACTTCGTTGGAGTTCTCTTTTGGAGTAATCTGAAGTGTTTGGAAAGAACTGCAAAAAAGTATTCAAGATCAATAAGCCCAGACGGAGTCAGGTCTCCTCAACAATGGCATTCATTTAGTTTCTTTATTGCATTCTCATTTGTAACATTTCATTGTTTGTTTAAGCATTGCTAGCATGTAAAAACTTGTTAATTTCTGAATGAAAACCATAATACATTGTTTATGTTTGTCTTGAAGAAACCCATTCGTTTTCACTCATAAAATGTTTTTGGCATTACGATACCAACTTTACTAATTGCTTACTTAGGCAAAAAAAGCTGAGGGAGAATGATGAAAAAGATAAAAATGCAAAATCTCCCATCGTGTGTTTTTGAATAAAACCCTACTGAGGATGTACAGGCATTATTTCAAATCCCAAAACACCGGAGATATAAGGGAGATAGACCCTCGTTAACCCCTTTTGAGCCTTGAAGTAGGAGTTTCTTTTCTAATCATAAAAAACCCTTATTTTAACCTTGGGGCAGGGTAGTGTTCATTTAACTTGATCGAGTGTTCAAAACTCACCAGAAGGGTATGCATCTAAGGATACAACAATGGTTATCCTCCAAAAGGTTGAGGAATGTCAAAACCACAATGATTATCCTTATTCCATCAAGATATCAAGAGATGATGATACCACAATGGTAATCCTTCATCAAAACAAAGGAGTGAGGCAGTTGCAATCACCTCCAACAAATTAAAGACTATGCGAGGTCACACGACTTGTTCAAAAAAAAAGAGAGCAAAAAAAAAATGGCGAAAAAATAATGAAAATAAAAAAAGATGAAAAGAAAATGGCAAAAGAAAAAAGATGACGAAATTGCCAAGCAAGAACAAAGTCGTGTGATCATGAATCAGAAGAATAAAAGGGGAGCGACCGCCATGTCCAAAGAACCTCATCGATTCCTCAACCATTTCAAAATTCCTTGTGAGGGATGAACACTCGTATCAAGCTAAATTGAACATAAGACTGGAGAACATCACGAAGGGGGTAGGTACAAATAATTTTGAGCCTAAATATCCTTTGTTTCTTTAAACCGTGAACCCGTCCAAGTTACAACCCTTAAAAGTCCTAATTGAAGTAGAGTTTATCTTGAAAGCGTACCCCGAAGAGATAGCGTTTAACTGACTCCCAATGAAGCGAGACTCATATCCATGTTGGTATCGTACGTTTGCTTTATCTTCCATATGCAAAAATCGAGGTTGTGTCAACTAAGTGATTCGGTCACAAGAGGTCGCAACCTCATTTCATAAAAAGGTTTTACAACTTCAAGACTAACATAGGCTTTGCATTAGAGTTATCATTCTTAGAATTAACATTCTTTTGCATGCAAAACATGTGCTTAACATCAAGGAAATTTTCAAGGATGAGAATCAGTGAGTAACTTGATCATGTCAAATTACAAAAGACTCGAGAACTCCGAGGAGTAAAAGCTAATCATCTCAAATGTTGACCATCAAGGGGCAGGTTCTCTAAAGGAATCTGTTGGGCATGAACAATTGATGCGTTCTTTGATTACTCTGGGGGGAAGAATTTGAAGACTCCGTTGAGCGTGGTAAAGTTGTTTCCATGTTTGTATGACTTCAAAACAAAGAAAGCTTGAGGATTCTAGTAAGATGTACCTAATCAGGGGCAATTGAATCGAGGTTTGACCTCTCAAATTCAGCATATCTGGGACAATCATGTCGAAAAATCTCTTCGAGCCTTGATCAATCTGGGGCAATCAAGTCGAGGAATCTCTCTCAAATTCAACCAATCTGGGGCAATCATGTCAAGGAATCTCTCTCAAATTCAACCAATCTGGGGCAGTTACGTCGAGATTTGACAAATCTCTCCGTGGATCCTGTGGGGCAATTTCCTTTGTGGGTCATGAAACTTGGGGCACGATCTTCTAAGTTTTAGTGTCCTCTCCCTAATAATAGGAGTTTATTTCTCCTGGGACCTTGGTCTCTCCCCAAGCATGGAGTTTATTTCTCCCGAGAGTTTGTTCCATTCCTCAAGCATAGGAGTTTATTACTCCTAGGAGTTGTCCTACTTCCCTAATCAAGGCTCCTTATCTGGATTTCTCATTCCCAACATGGTGAATCGAGGGAATCTCCTCAAGCTGAAAATCCTTCAAG
Source organism: Vicia villosa (assembly GCF_029867415.1). NCBI lineage: Eukaryota > Viridiplantae > Streptophyta > Magnoliopsida > Fabales > Fabaceae > Vicia > Vicia villosa. Next base: position 675,706 of record NW_026705160.1, on the reverse strand, counting down.
CAGTGGCACATGGTGAGAAGTCAGAAATCATTCTTCAAGTCAAATAAAAGTGCATCTTACAAATCAAAGTCCAATATCTATTGGCACCTCCACATGGTCCTTAACACTAAGGGGATTCTCCCTGGTGTTTACATCACTAATGCCTTTATTTAGCACTCTGCATATAGCGTTCACTGCATATAACATTGCATCCTCAAAAGCGTAGCATATCCATCAAAATGGAGCATTACGCCATAAAAAATCCAAACATGCATACAAAGCATAAGCCAGATAATACAAATCAGCACTCAATCAAGACGACGATACTCCCCCACAAAAAATATTGTCCTTACAAACTCCGATTGATATCTGCTAATACATTAAAAATCTCCTTATGTCACGGTGCCGATACCTGGTATCCTCATTCCCCAAAAGAAGTCTCATTTTCTCTCTCCAATATGGATCGGATGCAATGTCTTTCTTCGTCAGAATCGTTGTCTCCGAGGTTATTTCCCGTATGTTGCATGCAGATTAGAGCGCGAATGAGGGTGGGCATTCAACCCATCTCATTTTTCAACCGTTTGAATAATCATACTTAGTGTGTGGCAATTCGAACGATTGCCGCTCTTGAAGAGTTACACCCCGCCTTTGGCCTGAGGGACCGATGTAATTCTTATGCTTCGCAAGCATCAATATCTCCGTAATTCCCAGTGGTTACTTCTATCTTCTTGTCAAGTCTTGTCGTCACTAGTCTTGTTGTGGTTATTTTCCGTGTGCTGCGCGCAAATTAGAGTGCGAATGAGGGTGGGCATTCAACCCATCTCATTTTTCAATCATTTGAATAACCATACTTGGTGTGTGGCAATTCGAATGATTGCCGCTCTTGAAGAGTTACACCCCGCCTTTGGCCTGAGGGATTAATGTAATTCTTATGCTTCGCAAGCACCAATATCTTCGTGATAATGTCTTTTGATCGAGTCTAGTCGTCACTAGTCTCCGTGTTCCCTTCCCCCGTATGGGAGAACTTTTCAAGTCCAACCCCCGTGTTGTGAACCCTTGGCCTTCCGACCTTCGAACCCTTCCAAAGCCCAGTTCCCAACCTGGCAAACCTTTTAAAAGCCCAGTTTCCAACCTGGCAAACCCTTTTCAAAGCCCGGTTCCCAACCTGGCAAACCCTTTCAAAGCCCAGTTTCCAACCTGGCAAACCCTTTTAAATCCCAGTTCCCAACCTGGCAAACCCTTTCAAAGCCCAGTTTCCAACCTGGCAAACCATTTCAAAACCAATTTCCTTCTCCAAACCCCGATGTTGAGTCGTAGATCGCAAGAGGTCTATTTCCTTTCTGTCCTGAAGATCGTACGAGATCCTCTCCTGATGTCGAGTCGATGTTGAGTCGTAGATCGCAAGAGGTCTATTTCCTTTCTGTCCTGAAGATCGTACGAGATCCTCTCCTGATGTCGAGTCGATGTTGAGTCGTAGATCGCAAGAGATCTATTTCCTTTCAGTCCTGAAGATCGTACGAGATCCTCTCCTGGTGTCGAGTCGATGTTGAGTCATAGATTGCACGAGATCTTTTCCTTTCAAGTCCGGAAGATCGTACGAGATCCTCTCCTGGTGTCGAGTCGATGTTGAGTCATAGATTGCACGAGATCTTTTCCTTTCAAGTCCGGAAGATCGTACGAGATCCTCTCCTGGTGTCGAGTCGATGTTGAGTCATAGATCGTATAAGATCCTCTCCTGGTGTCGAGTCGATGTTGAGTCATAGATCGTACAAGATCTTTTTCCTTTCAGTCCTGAAGATCGTACGAGATCCTCTCCTGTTGTCGAGTCGATATTGAGTCTTAGATCGCACGAGTTCTTTTCCTTTCAGTCTTGAAGATCGTACGAGGTCTTCTCCCGATGTTGAGTCGTAGATCGCACGAGATCTTTTCCTTTCAGTCATTGTCTCATACAACAATTCTCTTTGAAAACCTTGTATTGGCACCTAGGCTACGTTACAAGCTATCACAATTCGACCACTACTCACTGTAACTTTTCCACCAGAAAAAAGAAAAAACAATTCTCTTTCCCCAGCAGATATCAAAACAAAAATAAGGATAACATTTACACCATCTTCTCTTTGGGACAAATTTCTGGTACTTTGATATTTAATCTTCTTCTACCTTGAATGCTCGAAAGGCTAGCGCCAATCTCACCTTCAGGTTCAAGACGATTAAATAGGGGCAGCTGTCATACCCCAAATTTGTCCTACCCCCCTTTAATTCTAACTGGCTTAGGCTTTACATTCATATACATACATCACTTAGGTCATAATCCATACTCATGCATTCATATCTTTGGTATCAATTAAGGACTAGCAAGAAAGGGCCTTATTGCAAAGAAGTTTTGATCAGAAAACAAGAGGGATGAGGTGTAATCATGTGGCTCTATGCTCATTTGAAGTCCTCCTGGATTAGGGTTTTTCTCAGTCTCAATTCAAGGCATTGATTGAAGGGTACAAGCTTGCAAATCATCTGGTCCCCTAAATCAGGATTTTTCTTTGACCAAAGTCAACCAGTTGACTTTCTGGTCAACATTTAATCAAGAGTGGATTCTATGAATGAGAAGCTCTCATACCGACTATGTGGATGTGTTTGTTTGACTGGATTTGACTGGAAGAGATTTAATCGGGAATTTCATCAATAGTCGGAAAAAGAAGAACAGTTGACTTTTGGGTCAAAATCAGAAGAATTATTCAAGCATTGACTTTTGGTGGAAAATTAATCAAGAAAAGTCGAAGAATGGATAAAATCGAGAGTTCGACAAAAAGTTGCCAAAATAGCAAAAAGACAAGTTTCCAACACTTAGAAAAATTTTGGCATCTTAAAAGCTTGGCAAGCAGTCCATTTCATCGTCTGTTTACACGTGGCAAATGGCATTTTTTGGAGAAAACTCCAACATCAAAGTTGTTCCTCTCATGGAGGAGAACAACTTTGTAGTTGGACACTTTTCCATTTGAAGCTTGTATTGAGAGATAAAAGGGTTTGAAGTTGTTGAAAAATCATTTGAGCCAAGTCACAATTCAGGTCATGAGCCAGGTCATGACCAGACATATCATCAAACACTTGGTATGCCAAATGTCAAGCCAGTTGTTGAGCTCTACAAACGTGCTATGAATGCAAACCTGGTACGTATCTCTTCTCCTCCATGCCCTCTATGCAATGAAACAAAAACCAAGTCACTTGAGTGAGTATTGAATCAATTGTGAAGCTTCAAAGTGGTGACCATGCAAAAGTATCTCATGCAGCATTAGGCAAGCTAAGATTCAGGGCACGCGCAGCATTTTCACAAGCAGTTGGTGGGCAATTTTCAATTCAATTTTTAGAAAGTCACAAGCTTCTCCTTAACATACCCTTGGTGCCAACATCTTCATTCCCATGTCTCCTATCCAACAAGCCATAAATCATTGGTTTTGGTTCAGTGATCATCGAGATACATGTGCTCAAAGTCACGTCCTTGCAAAACCGCATATTGAACAAGACACGGGCCAATTTGCCAAATCTTGCTGCGCACGCGTATGGGCACCAATGCAGTGGCATACCTCTATGTTCCAACACCAATTTGAGTGAGTTATAGGCCATGTCTCCTGAACTTTTCAACATGGGATTTCTTCTATCATATGTCCTCTTCCATTTGAGCCAAAGCTTGTGCCAATTCATTGGGTGTGTGTTGAGTTACGTCGGCCTAAAGTTCATTATCTGGAGCAGAAGAAGTGAGCATCACGAGTGTTAATCGGCAAGATATAGTATGAGTTTGTAGCATGCAATATAGCCATGCATTTCTGAAAAGTGACGGCACCAAGAGAAACCTACTTCAAACATACCATGCCATGCACTTGCACCAAGTTGAAAGAGGGAATAGCAGCCACAAGTCCCACACTCATGATACAATCTTCATGCAACCACACTCACCCTATATAACAAGAACACTTCACAAACTTAAAGACACGTTTTCACTCTCTTTTTTTTCAGCTTCATATTTTCTCTACATTCTATAACCCTCTCCTCTCTCATCCATCAACACTCCTTCATCAAGCTCTTCTCTTTCTCACCTTCACTTCCGTGTAACAACCACCGTAACAAACTCCTAACAACCTCCACAACCACCACAACTAACCTTTATCAACCATGGCACCTTCATCCACCATCAACCTTCGTTCATCAAGTCCCTCACTCTTCTTCAAAGGACCATCACCGAATCAACAGCATCATCACTACTCCAAGGTTCTCGGATCGTCGTCACCTTAGTGCAACCTGCAAGATCGCCAAACCGAGCATAGTTCACGGTTGAAGTTCCCTTTTCAAGGAGCTATAGCAACGGTAGCGTCATCATCATCCGGAGCCTAGATTCATAGAGCTTTCTTTCTGCAGTTAATCAAGAATCGAGCAAGTAAGTGTTCTATTCCGCGTTCTCAATGTACGTGACGCATTCGTATGTATTGTTTGGTCTCTTGAAAACTTGACTCGTTTCCTCTGATTTGTTGCTGATCTGAATGCTTAAGTCCTATATTCGAGTTCTGTGATTGATCATGAGCATGTTGATGCGCTTAGAGTAGGATTCTGTAAGTTTTCTTCAAGTTAGGGTTTATGATTTGATTCGTTTAGGGTGATAGAAGAAGAATCAGTGAAAACAAGCATCGGATTCGTGCTCAACACGAAAATCCGAGTGGATTAGTGGCGGATCTTTGATTTTCTGGGCGATTTTTTTGTTCGCCGGTGGCGGCTACGGCCGAAAGAGATGACCGGAGCAGAGATCCGGCGTCTCTGCGTGTGAATGTTTTCTCTCTCCGATCTGTGACGTGGCATGCATGTAGCGGTTGCTTTTCCCATTCCCTTGCATTTTGTCCTTACTTCAATGATTAGGTGGATGTCTTGGAATGTGATGATTGGCCCAGACATTATTTTGTCTTATATGACTTAAGTCTCATCTTGACCCATTGATATCCACATCACGTTTTATTCACATAAAAATTCACATAATAAACCACATAAATCACATGCTGAATAATAATAATAAAATGAAATGAAGTAGGATAGTGCAAGGCTAGGCCATGCGCCCTTGGGCTCCCTCCCTTTTCTGGATCATACGCCCTATTTGTTAACGCACCACCCTCTTACGACCTTGGGCCTGAGTGCCCATGCTCTTCACACACCCCTTGTTTTGAGCCCATTCTGCTATAACATGTTTTTAGTTCATTTTAATTACTGCTGCACCCCCTTTGCTATCATAAAAACAATAATAAATTTTGTTTTTTCTTTTAATTCTTTTTGCATAATAAGTCTTCTTTTTAAATAAAAATTGACTAAAAACATTTTCACTCAATTAGACCTTTTAGAGTTTTATTTTCTTTTAATTGATTTTTGATTGTTGTTTCCTTTGATTTTTGATTAGTTTTAGTCTTTAATAAAAAAATAGTTTCTAACAAAAAATGCAATTGCTTGTGAATACTTTCATAAATAGTTTAGATTTTAATTCTTTTCCTTTTGTGAATATTTTCAATATATTGCGAAATGCATTAGAATAATCCACAACAATTAGGCTTAGAGATTAGGCTAGTCCCCCACTTTCTCATTTCTTTTTCTTTTACAACTTAAAACATCTAATAAATGCTTGATTAAAATCCCATAAAAAATACAAAGAAAATACTTAAAACATTAATAAAAAAGTGAAAATCATTAAAAAGGGAATGGAAGCTTGAATCTCCCTTGCTTTAGGGAATCATTCGAGTGCTTGGATCTCCCTTGCTTTAGGGTTCCATTCGGGCGTAAGTTCCCAAATTCTAAAAGACACAAACCAAAGAGTAACTCGAGTTTCCCTTGCTTTAGGGATTTCCTCGAAACACTCAAACTCTCTCTCTTTCTCTCCTTTCTTAAGGGCATTGTTATCTCCGCTCTATTGCATCCTAGGTCGATACCTTATGCAAGAGCGCGAGCGTTAACTCCGCCCAACTAAAAAACACAAAAACAAACAAAACTATGGAGCCGGACTACGGCGCTCTGATTCCTGAACAGGATACATAGGCATCAAGTCGCGGGGCTTGAACGAGCACATTTGTAAATATTCCTTCTTTTCCCCGTATTTCCTTTTGCATTCATCCGCATGTAGACATAGACATAGTACACACCCTTTAGATAGAAACAAACATAGGTGGATACCATCGAGTACGATGGGCGCGAGGGGTGCTAATACCTTCCCCTTGTGTAACCGACTCCCGTACCTAGATTCTCTGGTCGCAAGACCTTGTTCCTTCCTTTCCTAGGTTTTCTGATATTCCTTTCCCTTATGGGATAAATATATTGGTGGCGACTCTGTTCATTTTTCGCGAGCGTGCGACAATCTTTACTAAAGAAAAATCATTTCTCCTTAGTGCCTCGAAGATACCTCAAAATCTATTTCAGAGCTTCCTAATGAGCTTGACTTGGACTTGACATAAACCTGCTTAAAACTCCCACTGCATGGCCAATGTTTGGCCTCGTGCATACCATCGCGTACATCAAACTTCCAATGGCTGAAGCATACGTAATCTTAGCCATCTATTCTTTTTCTGTCTCTGTCTCTAGGGTCTGGTACTTTGATAAGCGAAAATTCCTAGCTAAAGGTGTTCTAACTGGTTTGGCATTGTCCATGTTGAATCTTTGCAAAACATGGTTGATGTTCTCCGCTTGAGATGACTGCAAAATTCCTCTTTGTTTATCTCTCATGATCTGCATTCCAAGAATCTTCTTTGCTGGACCCAAGTCCTTCATGTCAAATTCTTTTGACAATTGCATCTTTAAGTTTCTAATTTAATCAATATTTGGACCTGTTACTAACATATCATCGACATTAAGTAACAAAATGATGTAAGTTGAATGATATATATTGAAGAAACAAGAGTGGTGGACATTACACTTTTGGAAACCTTTCTTGTGCATGAAGCTTTCAAACTTCCTAAGACACTGTCTTTGAGCTTATTTTAGACCATACAAGCTCTTATTTAATCTGCACACCATTTTCTGTTTCCCTTTTTTTGAGAAACCTTCTGGTTGATGCATGTAGATCTCCTCATCTAAGTCTTCATGAAGAAACGCAGTCTTCACATCTAACTACTTTAGGTAGTGCTATTCACTAGCAACAATACTTAACACAGACCTGATAGTATTGAGCTTCACTACTGGAGAAAATATTCCAGTGTACTCAACCCCTTATTTTTGATGAAATCCTTTGATAATTAGTTTGGCCTTGTATCTCTTGGAGCCATCATGGTCCTTCTTCACCTGATACACCCATTTGTTGTGAAGTGCTATTTTTCCCATTGGTAACTCAGCAAGTTCCCATGTTTGGTTGGAGATAAAAGACTTCATCTCATCTTTCATAGAAAGTCCCCACTTGCTCGCATCTACGGTCTGACATGCTTCTGCATAATCTTCAGGCCCCCCATCATCTGTCAATAACATGTAGCCCATGTATCTCTTGTTAGGAACACGAGTTCTAGAAGACCTTCTCAATACAAGAGTTAGAGTCGGAGGTTCTGATATGTTAGGTTGGTGTTCACCGCCTTATTCAGTTGTTTCCTTTAGTTGAGGATTATCAACTATAGGACTTTCTGGGACATCGTCCACTTCTGTATATATTGGCCCACTCGAATCAAATTTGCTGGCATATGTATTCTGTTTTGTGGTGTTGTTTTTTTACCTCTCCTTTTCACTTGGGAGGACGACACGTCGGACCCTTCACGCGAAATTTGGAAGGAGAGAGGCGCCCTTGTGGGAGGAATTTTATTTCAGTTCTTCCTACGATAGCACACGAACTTTTTAATTATCCTACAAGGAGGAAGGGGAAAAAGATCTCAAATAAATCCTAAGAGTTTTCTAGGTGTGGGGATTTTACCTAAACCCTGGTAGGTCGGTTATATATAGGGAAGGTTTTAAGCACCCTACATATCTGTAGTACTCTACGGGAACCATCTCTGTGTCTATGTGTTTGTGTTTGTTGCTTGATTGGGAAAGTTTATCCTTTGTGTTAGGAGAGAGAATTGAATTGAAAGACAGATGAACTGGATGTTTTTGGTTTTTTATTAGCTCGCTAAGATTCCTTGTGAATCTCATGCCTACATATCCCTAATGGAAGTCAGATCTTTTTGTAGTTTGAGGAACTAATTAGGCAAATGAATTGATTTTGGGTGCCTTGTTTGAGCTCAAGGTTGAAGTTTGAATTAAATCTCTGTTTGTAGAAAAGAGAAGAGTCATCATCTTAACGGTGAGATATTTAAATTGTTTTACCACAAACATTTTGAAAGTAAATGAAAATGAAGGTTCTTTTATGATAAGAGAGGGACCTTACTTGTGTGTGTGCAAGTATGCTAGTATCATCTTATATGAAAGAACAATCATAATAAAGGTTTAATTTATGATAAGAGAGGGACCTTACTTGTGTGTGTGCAAGTATGCCAGTATCATCTTATATAAAGTAAAAGATTTCAACCATTAGAGGAAGACAACAGTCTGGACGTGAAGTCAACAGAGCAGGCAGTTTTGTATCAATCTAAATGGGAAATGTTTTTTTTATGAAAATGTTTGTTTGTTATGTTTGAATGTGGTATAACAATTGAAAAGTCTATTCATAGAGATGAATCATGTCTCACCTTTGTAAGAAAGATTTAGACTTTTTTGACTGGCTTGTACGAGGCCCAATTTTGAGGCTTAAAAGACTTTTGATTGACCCTGGGAAATGACTCTAGTGGGAATTGACTTTGACTGATGAAATTTGTGTTCTGTGCGAAGCCCAGAACTGAGGTTGACCCTACCGGGGTTGTTACTCTGTTGAGGATTTATTGATGGAGGCTGACCCTTTCTAGGGAAGCGTGTACTTCTTGTTTAAAGCCCAAGATTAAGGCTGACATTGTTGAGGAAACCAGATGTGACATCTTGACTCTACTAAGGAGAAGACTTACTAGAGATTGAAAATATGGGTGATAGAGATTGTCCATGTCTCTCATTCCAAAAGGTGAACTCAATACTGAGATTGAGACATACTTGGCTTGTTTGAAGTCTGGTTTGAAGAACAAAAGAATCTCACTAGGGGGTAGGCTAAAATGTGACTAAAGACCTGTTCATATGTTTATAAGAAACCTGATGGGTCCTTGTATACAAGCTCAAGAGAAAGCTGTGAGATATGCTTTTAAGAAGCCTGTGGATCCTTGTATTGTAATCCCAAGAGGAGGCTAACCGAGGGTCATCGAGGGTCCTTGTTATAGCACAAGAGAAAGCTATGTTGGCTTTGAACTTAGTTTGTATCTAAGCAAATGGGTAAGAGGTTTCACTGGGAATAATTCGTCTTGGGTGGATGTGCCCTATTTTTGTTCTAAGGCTTTTTTCAAGATGTTTCACCGGGAATAATTCATCTAGAGGTTGAATTAGAGAAATCTAATTAGGAAAGAGCCTTCACCAGGAAGACATTATCAATCCTAGGTCATTGTCCTATAATATATATACAGTTTATTTGTCCTAAGGTTTTTCTCAGACGGAGTTCTAAACAGTGTATATACAGTTTACATTTAACAGGAATTTAAATGAAAGCTTTAAATTGAAAGCTGTAAAGCCTAACCTGGGCGAAGAGGAGGCCTTTGAAAGATGTATGTACAAATCCTTACCTTCAGCTTGGTTATTTATTGGTAACAGTATTAAAAGAAACAGGGTTTTGGGACTTAGAATCAAGGAGAGGCCCATGTGAAATTGATTTGAAATTGAAGTTGTTTTGAAAATAGATTGAAAGTTGATTGAAAACAGTTGAATTGTTTATTGAAAACAGTTTTGAAGTTTTGTTTTTGAAAACAGAAGAAGTAAAGATGGACAATAGGTCACATAGGTATATGAAGAGTTTCACCGGGAATAATGCCCTTCAATACCAGAAGAAAGTTTTGAAAAACAGATGAGGAGTTTACTGTTTAAAAAGAAATGTTTTGAAAATGAAAAGGAAAAAGGGATGGGACTTACACTCTATTAGAGGCCCAAAATATTTATTGCGTTTAGAAAACTGAATGTACAATAAAGGTGTTGGGTCTTACACTCTTTAATATTCAAGAGGTATGCTAAAAATACACTTAAACCTAATAAAAATATATCAAATAAATAATATTTTTGTGATTATTTTAGATATTCATAAAATAGGTATGCTAAATGAAAAGTGTGTGAAAAATCAAGTGAAAGTGATTAATTTTGATAGGTGAAATGATTAAGTGAAGTTGTATAAAAAAAGAAGAAAAATAGCATAAATGATTGGTTTTGTTAGTAGCAAGGTTTGAACCCTCTCCCCCAGGGGGGCTGGCACAAATCAAGCCAATTGGGCTATATCCCCAGTGCATTAAGGGAATGAAAATCAATTGAAATATGTGAAGAAATGGGCTGAAATGCACTTTGGAAAATATTGAAAATAAAAGGTCTGAGGGGGGGATCGAACCCCAGACTTTATGGCAAGAGAGTACTAGAGGCGCGTTGGTGACCAAGTGAGCTAATGATGAATTCGTGAATAAAACGCATACCACTCAAAATATAATAAACTCGGGCTTGAGAATTTGAAAATGGCGCGCGAACACCATCTTCATCTTCAACCTCTCATCACTCAACCTGGATTTTCTAACTCTCTGAATTCTCAACCAAATCAAATGATTCAAACATCAAACTTGCCTGTTTTTGGACGAGGAACATGATCATGGGCTCAGAAATTATTTATTCTTAGTGTATCTAAAAAATTTCAGTATAAACACTAAGAACACATAAACCCTAAATTTAAAATTAAATGATGCATAAGATGAATAAATGAATGATGATAGATGGTTTTTGATCCTCTGCTGATGCTGAACAAACTGGTATCGAGCTATACTAGAAAGAATGCATGAATTATAGGGACATAGTCTGAAAATCAACCTCTAAAAATGAAGGTTGATGGCTATGGTGGAGAGCTCCCAACAATGAATGAGTGATTGCAAAAGCTTCCTTGTGTCTCAGTGATGCTATATGGACCTTTATTTCTATTTGATTCCTTCTGAATTGTTCAGCTCGACCTCACTTATATGAGCTCCAAGTGAGAATGGAGGATGTTGATTCTGCACTTACAGAAGTGTTGCAGACATCTGGATAGCTTCACTACACCCCAAGGAACATGTTGATATGTTCAAACTTGATTGACACCCTCTGAATTGCTCTGCACGATCTCTCTTGCTTAAGCTCCAAGTTGAAAGTGGATATGGTGATGCTCCACTTTTAGAAGTGTTCCAGGTGCTTGGATCACTTCTAATGAACCTCCTTGAGATGTTAGAAGGCTTACTTTCAAAGGAAGAGCTTTGGTTTGAAGAAATCGATTCTTCTTGCCAAGGAACCTAAGAAAACAATAAGCAAGATGGAGAGAAGGAGAAAGTAAGAATTGTAGTTGCTTTGGTGTGTCTAGTACTAATGAGAGCACTTCTATTTATTGGAAAAATGATCAGAGTAGTTGAGGGAGTGAGCTAGCTTAGTGAAGTCACTTTGAGTTACTTGGCCATGAAGGAATTCAAAGAATATCCAAAATGCAATGATGGATTTTTTGATACCACTCCCTAGCCCTCGGTTTTGCTTGATCTTAGGGAAAATTCTGATGCAGAAATGAGCTTCAATTGGTTGGGAAGAGATTCCTTTGATGATTCACCACTTGGCTATAAATTTCCCAAAAGTAATCATTACATTATCAGATGTTCTTGTTTTTTGGGAATATTCTCCAATCCTTATGCAATGATGAAAATGATTACGTGGAATCTCTACTGATATGTTATGTATCATGTAGCATCAATTGGTAGAGGTAATTGCATAAAATTGGTAAGGGGCGAAAATTTGGTTATGGCTTAAAACAACTTCAAATGCCCAACTTTGAACATGTATAACTTTCTGCTCAAAATGAATTTGGATATGGTTGAGCACAATTTAGAAAGCCCTTGATATGTACTTCAATTCATTAGTTTCGTGCATCTTCAAAATCATTTGGGAAGTTTATGAAAATTGGCCCTGAAGTTGGAAGAAAACTAGGGTTCTTCACCATTTTTGATTTGGCAGCAACTTTGGAGCTTCATATCTCTTCAATGGTTGATTTTTTTGCAAAATCAAGAGATGTGACGAAGTTTTTTATTGGACCAAAATCTACAACTTTGATGTTGGGAGTTTTCTTCAGTTTGTACTTGAAATTTTGAGATATTCCTTCTCAAAGTTTGAAGAAAATCCTTGAGAAACACTTAGAAAAATTTCTAAGTGTGAAAAGTCAAACTTTGACTTTTTGATCCTTAATTGACTTTCTTGATTTGTCTTGGTCAAATGACTTATCTAATCATATATTGATGATTTTGATTTTCAAAAGTCCATGGTTGACCAAAAATCCAAAAAGTCAAAGGTAATCTTGGATTTTTGTGATGAATCAAACCCTCCTTCTTAAATGAATGAAGTGAATGGATTATATTGAAGTATTAGAGGTTTTTGAATCATGGTTTGAGTGGTAGAGCCATGTCCTGATTAAAAGTTATCTGTCTAGAAGAATTAGGTCAAAAACCCTAATTATGGACCAGATGAGATTGATGACTTGTGGATCTTGATTTGAAGTACAAATCCCATTGGATATTTGTATGGGGATTATTTGAAAATGATGGGGTCTCTGAGATCAAGTCTTGAAACTCTGCAAGTATTCCCAAAGGTGGTCCCTGATTTCAGTCCTTGATAGCCTAAAAACCCTAATTTGGTGACTTGGGTAGATCTGAGGCCTGATGCCTAGGGATTGAAGATCATAGGTGGATGGATGAAACATCTTAGGCCCTATGATTGTGGTGAGGATCATGTTGACCATTGATTGATCCTTTGCCTGAATCTCATGCCTGAATCCATACTGATCTGACTGGGAGATTGTGACATGTCAGATGATGTGACATCTTAAGGGGGTCAAAATTAGGGTATGACATGTTTTTTTTGTACATAACTCTTTCATTGAAGATCACATCTCTACTGCGTATCATCCTTTTGTTTTCATCATCCCATAGGAGATAGCCAAACTCATCCTCAGCATAACCGAGGAAAGTGCACTTCTTTGATTTGGGATCAAGTTTATTCCTGCCATGATCATTAATATGCACATATGTTACACAACCAAAAACTCTAAGATGTGCGAGTTTTACCTCTTTTCCGCTCCACACCTCTTTTATTATTCTGTGCTCTAATAGTGCCGATGGACCTCAGTTGATTAAATTAGATGATGTGTTAACTGCCTCTGCCCAAAACTGCTTCAGTAAGCCTCAGTACAGACGTAAGCTTCTGGCTCTTTCAGTCAATGTTCGATTCATATGCTCAACTACACCATCCTGTTGAGGCATACTTGGCACAGTCCTCTCCATTATGATTTCGTATTCATAGCATAACTTTTTGAACTAGGTGTCTACATATTCACCACCATTGTTAGTTCAGAACTTTTTGATCTTTAATCTAGTCTCGTTTTCTTCCATTGCTTTCCACATCTTGAAAGCCTCATATATGTCAGACTTATATTTTAGAAAGCATACCCATACCTTGGTGGAATGGTCATCAATAAAAGTCACGAAGTATTTCTTCCCACAAATAGATGAGACGATAGTTGGACCCCAAACATCAGAGTGGACAAGCTCGAGTTTTTCCTTCTTTGAGGTTATCCCACTTGTCTGAAAGTTTATTCGCTTCTACTTTCCAAGTATACAGTCTTCGCACATGTCAATTTCTATTAACTCAAGACCCGATAGTTTTCCTACACTCTCACAAGATTGTTCATTACCAAGGTACACTTTACTGAGGTTCTTGGGGACAAATTTTTTGAAGAAGTGTTTCTGTGAAGTTGCGTGAAAGGATGCTCCAGAGTATAACACCCAAGACTCTTCGTTGCTCTCCAAAGAACATATCAACGCATCACCTCCTCCTGAGGTTGAAGCAATGTTTGCCGCATCTTTTGCCTCCTGATTCTTCAGTGTACTCTTGCACTGATTTTTGTATTGTCCAATCTTCCCGCAATTACAACACTCGATATTCTTCGAGCTGTTAGATGTATGATGATTTCTAGACGTTGATCGTCTCACCTTTGATTTGTTGCGTTCGCTTCCTCTGGTTGAACTTCTACCTCTTGACTCGGTATGCAATACTGAAGAGGTTGATTATTCACCCGACTCTCTCTGTTGGATCTCTTTACTGAGAACCAAATCACGAACATCATCAAATTTCAACTTGTTGCTTCCCGATGATCTATTCGCGACTGTGACTGTAGCATTCCAACTTTATGGCAAGGAATACTAGAGTATCAAAGACTGTAATTATTCATTAAATTCGATTCCAACTGAACTCAATTGGGTTGTAATAGTGTTGAGTTTGTTCACGTGTTGTGCCATTGACCCATCTTTTGACATCCTTAAGTAGAACAACCGCTTCATCAAATGAACTTTATTTGAGGCCGACGACTTTTTTGTACATGCAGGAAAAAGCCTTCATAAGATCATATGTAGTCTTTTCTTTTGCAATGTTGAGAGCAACATTACTAGATAACGTCAATTGAATAACTCCAAGAGCTTTACTACCAAGAAGGCTCCAGGCACCGTCCTCCATTGTCGTTGGTTTCGTTCCCGTGAGATGTTCATGCATACCTTTTTAATACAAATAATCCTCTATTGCCTCTTCCAAAAGCTGAAGTCCGCACCATCAAACTTCTCAATTTTCACCTTTCCTTCGTCTGCTTCTGAAACAGAAAGAACCAACCAGCTCTAACACCAATTGTTAGGAAACTACACAACATTTCTTTATCGTCAAATTTGTGGTAGAACAAATTAACGCGGAAGCACACAAACTTAATGAAAATGAAATTCATAAATTCATTAACCTCTCCTCACATAAAAATTTCACATCTCAATTACACTAAAAATATTTATTGATTATGTTATGATGTTATTACAAATGAAAGATACAAGGCCTTTATAGCCAATAAAACAAGAAAGGTGAATGAATATGATTTAACATTTGCTTAAATTTTTCATAACCAATCTTATTACTTTTTACTATTTATTTTTCTTGTTTCTCTTTTATACTATCTTTATCTCTCTTTTATTTTGATTTTTTCTTTACCCACCTCCCTATGGGGGTCACCCCAGCGAAAAATTCATTTTACCCTGCTTCGGAAATGCATTTCCGAAATATTTTTTTTTTCAAAATTTTTCCAGACTTCGGAAGTGCACTTCCGAAAAAATCCCAAAAATTGGGATTTTGACTAATTCAGAGATGCATCTCCGAAACAACAAAAAAAATCTTAAAAAATCTCAAAAATTAATTTTAGGATATTAATTAATTCACATATCAAAATGTAATAAATAATAATAATTATATATTTTGATATAATTTATGAGTTATGAATAATAGTTATTATATATTTCTATCCTAATTCAAATTTTAAAATTTAAAATAATTTTAATTAAAAAAATTAAAATAATTTCACTTACAAAATATGTTATAATTTTTTATCTATATATTTATAATAATTGTTAATCTTTATAAAAAAATAACATATTCTTATTTTAAAACAAAACTCACGTTTTTATGTTCTTTAAAAAATCATATTCAATTAATTAAAGTAAATAATAAAATTGTTTCAATTTTAAATAGAATAAAAAATAATGCTCAAAGTGTGCATAAATAATGAATAATAAACACACAAATATGTAAAAATAAAAAATATATATAATATTTTTTAAAATGTTTAAAAATGATTACAAAATATTATCAATTTCATTGTTCACTTTATATAATATTTTTGGATTAATCATTAATCCTTGTTTGTTTTTATATTTACTGTTTATATAGTTTTTATATTTTAACGCACTATTTAAAAATATAACAATTTTTATAGTGTATATAAAGTATATATAATATAAGTTTATTTAAATAAAAATAACAAAATTTGATTGAAGGTCAGAATTTTTTTTTATTTCAATATAACGTTTATTATTTATTAATATTAAAAAACTTATAATTTGAAAATTAAAAATTAAAATAAGTTTGTAGAATATAATTTTTCTTAATTATCAAAATTGTCATTTGTTTAAAATTGAGATAAACCATTATTTAATAAAAAATAACATTTTCTACAAATAAATATTAAAAATCACGTATTTTTAAGAAAAATTAATATAAATTACGTGATTATTATTATTAATTATAATACATTATTTTTATTATTTATTAAGAAAAAAATGTGATTTTTTAATTAAAAAAACGTGTATTCATTATTTGAAACAAATTTCACAATTATTTAAAATACAATTATATATTTTTTTCACAATAAAATTATTATGCTAATTATTATTTAGTTTTTATATATTTTTTATAGACACTTTGTGAATTTGTATATATTATATTTAAAAATGAAACAACTTTATTATTTATATTAAGTGAATTCAATATAATTAAATTTAAATAAAATTCAAAAAAAAATTCAAAAATATTTAGCATTATGATTTTTTTTATATGAAGTATAATTAGATAGTTATACAAAAATGTGAAAAATCTATTTTATGTATGAGAATAGGGAATTATGATTTATTAGAGAGGAAATTATTTATTACTAAAAATAGGAGAAAATTATTTTAAGTAAGAATCTTGAGAAAATTATTTTAAGTAAGAATCTTGATTTATATAAGTTAATAAAATAATTTTTAATTTTAAAATTGTTTAGGAAATTTTGATTCACCTTAATTTTATTGATTTACCTTCATTTTATTGATTCACTTTCATTTTATACCTATTAATTGTATTGATTCACCTTGATTTTTATTTTTTAATAATTATTGAATTATTTCGGAAGTGTATATCCGAAACATTTCAAGACCAATTTGGTCTTGGAATATTTCGGATATGCATCTCCGAAAACACCTCCCTCTCCCAAAAGGGGTGTGTTTTCGGAAATGCATCTCCGAAAACTCAAAAAAGGGGTGTAGGTAAGAAGGTTAGGAGGTGGGTAAATAAATTTTCTTTATTTTGACCAACAAAAAATGCACCTCCAAATGGAGCGGTAAAGAGACTGAATAACTATTAAGCATGAGTGCAATAGTTGCCACAGTTGGTCTTTCAACCACATTTTCGTGAACACATAGTGAACCAATGTGAATGCATTTCATTATTTCATTTTGTGAACCATTGTTTAAAGATGGATCAATTATATTTGTGATTGTACACTCCCTCCAGTTTCTCCACACCTGCTCAATTGCATACATCACTAATTATAATCCTACTTTAATATGTTAGTTATATGTAATAATATTTTAACGCATATCTTTTCATTGGCATGAAAGAAATAATAATGAGAGATTAGGATTTACAAAGCTAAGTGAGTCTTCCTTACTCTGCTCATGAAGAATGCCATAAACTTTCAGGTCAGTTATAATTTCCAGAACTAATACTACAAAATTTGAAAACATCTGATTTTATTGAAAATTGTCCAAACATTATATATTCAGGAGCTATATAACCACTACATAACACAATAAAATAATTTAATTAGTAACATATATTCAACATGATTTATTTGAATAACAATTCTGATTTCATGTTAATATAATAGGTTTTTTTATAATAACCAATGATTCATAGTAGTACTTAAAAATTACTAAAATATCATAGAAATTATTTTAAGAGTTAACATCGATGAATTATTCGCTGTAAAATATTAAGTAATAATGAAAAATTGCAATTAACAAGATATGAATTTATAATCTTATACTTACTATGTTCCAACGATTTTATTTGTATTTATTTGATGATCAATACGTAGTAGTCTGGCCATACCAAAATTTTATATTTTAGGATTTATATTGTTGTCCAAGAAAATATTACTTGTTTTAAGATCGCGATGTATAATGTGGAGTCAAGAATCTTCGTGATGGTAAAGAAGTCCACTAACAATACCGTCAATAATTTTATAGCGTCTTTTCCAGTCTAATTGTACTCTCTTTAGTGGATCTATATACATGGACCAAATTAGCTACTTTAGTAGTAATATGTATAGTCTTTTTATCAAATGAAAACTAATGTAAGAGAGGAACAATCTAATAAAGCATATATTATAACCTACAAAATAAAAAGTAGTCAAGGCTTTTATTAGGAACAAGTTCATAGATAAGTAGTCTTTCTTTTCCTTCTAAACAAAAACCAAGTAGTCGAACTAAATTTCGATGTCGAAGTTTAGCCAGTAAATGCACTTCATTCTTAAATTCACTATCTCCTTGACTAGAACCTTTTGACAACCATTTTACCGCAATCACCTGTCCAGTATAGAGTTTCCCTGCAAACATATCACATTAATTTTTATTTTTGAAACACTATGCCTTTTAACTGTATTTTGAGATAATGGTGTGCCTTGTGTTGTCTCTAATTGTAGACCTCTTTGTATCCATTTTAAGGTTATATGAATCATTATTTATTTAAAAAAAACATTTGTATATATGATTAAGAGTCTGTTTATTCACTACAAGAAAATTAGTGTTTTACGACACCAAAATTGCAACTGTTACTTGATAACTGTCGTAAGTCTAATATAAAGACGCGTATCACGACGGTATACACCTACCGCCCTTACATTTTTAAAAATATAATAACATCACGACGGTACAACTACCGTCTCCACTAAAAAAGCAATATTTGAAAGAAAAAAATACAACAATACGTGCTCAAAATATCACGACAGTAGCGCCCCCGTCGCCATGTTTTCCTGAAAAATGTCATCACGAAGGTGAAGCACCCGTCGCCGTGTTTTTATGAAAAATATCATCACGACGGTGAAGCACCCGTCGCCACCCTAAACACCCAATTACAAATTCGCGCTAAAACACATTGAAGCCATTACGTTTTAAAGTTTTTTTCTCTTCTTGTCTCATAAACACACACGCCTTGAATAGGTTTGTCTTACAGCTATTCACGCCGTCTAAACACCATCAAAATAACTTCTTCCTCTCCCAGCTACTCACGCCGGTAAAACAACCACCACGAATTTGAACAGGTTTGTCTTCTCAAACCCTAAGTTTCTTCTGCAAATTATCCCCTATTTCTAATTCCTTTGTATCGTATTTCTACGGAAACACAATTTCCATTTAACAAAAAATCCTAATATTCTTTCATAGGTCAAATTTTAGGGTTTTTTCACCTTTCAGAATATTGATTTTTGAAGTGAGTTGTGTTTAATTTAATTAGGAAGAATGAGCTTTATTTAGTTTTGGTAGGTTAGGATTTCTACAGAGTGACTTTTCTGTGTATTGTTGATGAGGAGTAGAGGAATTGAGGGAGTATTTATAGAACTTCATTCTTTTTGTGGATTGAGCCTCTTGAATTGTATTGTTTGCATATTGTCTTATCTGTTGTAGCTTTCTACTCTAGCTGTAAGCATAGTTCCTGTTTGGATTAGTTCATGTTTTATCTGTTTGGACTGCATTCATTTGTCTTAACGGTATTGTCTTCTTAAAAAAAGATAATTTACTTATATAGTAACCACCATAAAATGGCTCCTAAACTTCACAGACATTTGTCTTAACGGTTTTATCGGTTGCACGGTGATGAAGAATGTTGTAGAACTCTACTGGCTTGCAAAATACTGAAAGACTCTGTTCTGCAACAAGTTTCTCTTCTGCAGATAATTGTGCACAAGTATCTAGAGAGCTAGGTTGTTGATCGGTGCTTATAAAACTACTGTGAGAGAAAACACATATTAGCAGTTATGTTGCAGCATTTTTGGAACAGAAAAGAGAAAACTACAGTTGTTTCCCTTCACATTCTTTGGTTTATTATCTTAAATCTTAAGTAATTAACATTTAAAAGTCAAATTAAGACAATACCGTTAAGTAAATTTAAGAAGATTTGTTGTCTTCTTAGGATCCTTTAAACTCTAGCTTTATATTTTTCATGTAGATTAGTTGTCTTTTTTTTTTTTTTTAACTTTGTTTCTCAGTAAAATTATCTTGTGATTTTGGTTGTGCTATTGTTTGGTTGTAATGCAAATGAATTTACTATTCTTGTGGTATGAATCATTTTTGTATTGTAATCTAGTTGTAGAGATTGAATGAGGTGTTCTTTTTGAGTCATAATTTGCTGCTGGTTGTGACTTGTGTTGTTTAATGTTGTGAATTCAATGCCAAGAACAAAGTATAAAACAAGGAAGAATAAAAGACAAGGAAGAAGAGGAACACAAGAATTGGTTATAACTGCTATTCTTTCACTTTCTCTTAGAAAACAAGATTACAAGTTTACAAGAATAACAAATAACCTCTCTCACCCTAAATTAGGATTTGCAGCTTAGCAATGATGAGAGACTAGTATGCTATTTATAATAAAACCTAACATACTAACTAATGGGCTTTTTCCACAAGGCCCATTACACAAGCCAACTTAATAAACAAGCTAACTTAACAAATTAGGGTTTAAACACTAAAACCTAATTTAACATGCTAACAACCCTAGCATCTTCGACACAAGCATGTGAACAACCTTCAACTTCATGCTTAACCCTGTCGAACCAAGAAGCTACCCTTCGGCCATACTAGAGTTCGATCCAATATCTCACAAATCTCCACCTTGGATCTAACTCTACAACATCAAGGGAACAAACTAGCTTTCTTCATGCAGCTTTAGCAACTGCATACAGTGGAAAAACTTGCAACTCGGTAATGTCTTGGTGATCATATCAGCAGCATTGTCTTCAGTCGAAACCTTCAGCACTTGAACTTCTCCACGCTCGATTACTCCTCTGACGAAATGCAGCCTCACATCAATGTGCTTAGTTCGCTCATGATAGGCTGAATTCTTCGACAGGTGTATTGCACTTTGACTATCACATTTAACATTGATACCTCGACCTTGAAGTTTCAGCTCCTTTGCAAAACCTTCAAGCCACAATGCTTCTTTCACAGCTTCAGTTAAGGCAATATACTCCGCTTCAGTGGTTGATAGAGCAACAACCTTCTGAAGTGTTGCTTTCCAACTAATTGTTGTGCCAAACATAGTGAAAACATATCCAGAAATAGATTTTCTGGAATTCATACAACCTGCATAATCAGAGTCGACATATCCTTCGATTACTGCTTTACTATCTTCACCTAAGGCTCCACCATAAATTAGGACTCTATTTAGAGACCCATTTATGTACCTTAAAATCCACTTCAATGCTTGCCAGTGAGCCTTTCCAGGATTCGCCATGTACCTGCTTACAAGACTTACTGCGTATGCTATGTCGGGTCTAGTACAGACCATAGCATACATCAAAGAACCAACTATATTAGCATATGGGATGCTATTCATATAGACTCTTTCCACATCAGTACTGGGACACTGATCAATACTCAGCTTGAATTGAGAGTTTGTTGGAGTCACAACTGGCTTCGAATTCGACATACCAAACTTTTCAAGAATCTTCCGTAGATATGCCTCTTGAGATAGGCATAACTTCGACTTCTTTCTATCTCTTCGAATGTCAATTCCAAGAATCCTGGAAGCAGCTCCCAGATCCTTCATATCGAACTCCTTATTGAGTTCAGCCTTCACCCTCATCACATCTTCGACACTGTTGCTTGCTATGAGAATATCATCCACATAAAGCAACAAAATAACAAATGAATTACCAGGTCGAAATCTGAAGTATACACAGTGGTCGAACTGACTTCTAATGAAACTTATGCGTGCCATGAACTTGTCGAATCTCCTATTCCACTGTCGAGGAGATTGTTTCAGCCCATACAAGGATCTCTTTAACTTACACACATAATCTTCCTTCCCCTTTTCGACATACCCTTCAGGTTGCCTCATCAGGATCGTTTCATCTAGATCACCATACAAGAACGCAGTTTTCACATCCATCTGTTCCAGTTCAAGATCGAACTGTGCCACCATGGCAAGCAGCATTCGAATGGACCTATGCTTCACAACAGGAGAAAACACATCATTAAAGTCGACACCTTCTTTCTGAGTGAAACCCCTTGCGACTAACCTTGCCTTATATCTTTTCGACGTCACTCCTTCAATTCCTTCCTTAACTTTGAAAATCCATTTACAGCTGACTAACCTTGCCCCAGCAGGTTTCTTGATCAGTTCCCAAGTGTGATTATCATGAAGAGATTTCATCTCATCATCCATGGCCTTCAGCCATTCAGTCTTATTTTGACTCCTCATAACTTTCTTATAATCTCTAGGTTCATCATCAAGAACCTCACTGGCAGAGATTAATGCATAAGCTATAAGATCTGCATACCCAAGTCTCTGAGGTGGTTTGATGACTCTTCTCGACCTGTCTCTCGACAATAGGTAGTCATCGTCAGTTTCCTCAACTTCCTCAGCATCTTCTGCTTCTTCTTCGACTTCATCAGGGATATGCAATTCAGCATCAACATGCTCCACCTCAACAGGAATCTCTACCTGTTCTAGCTCTTCTGCACTTCGACCATCATCATCAGTTTTCTTGAAAGCCATTTCAGCTTCATTGAAAACTACATCTCGACTGGTAATACACCTCCTGTGACCTGGCTCTAGGCACCATAGCCTATAAGCTTTGACTCCTTCAGGGTATCCCATGAACATGCATTTCAGAGCTCTAGGTTCGACCTTGTCTTGCCTAACGTGAGCATAGGCTACGCAACCAAATACTCTTAGTTTGTTGAGATCTGGTGGATGTCCCGACCAAACTTCTTCAGGTGTCTTCATATCTAACGCTGTCGAAGGACATCTGTTTATCAGATATGTTGCTGTCGAAACAGCCTCAGCCCAGAACACCTTCTTTAACCCCGCACTAGTCAACATGCATCTGACTCTCTCCAAAATAGTTCGATTAAACCTTTCAGCCAAACCATTTTGCTGTGGAGTACCTGCAGTAGTTCTATGCCTTGCAATACCAGAGGCAGCACAAAAACTGTCGAATGCCTCATTGCAAAATTCAAGGCCATTGTCGGTTCTCAACCTCTTGACCTTTCTGCCAGTCTGATTTTCAACCAGAGTCTTCCAACTTTTGAAATTCTCAAAAGTTTCATCCTTAGTCTTCTGGATGAATACCCATAATTTTCTGGAATAATCATCTACTATGGATAGAAAATACCTTGCTCCTGAATGTGATGTACACCTTGCAGGCCCCCAAAGATCAGCATGGATGTAATCAAGGGATCCATGTGTTCTTTGTTTGCCTTTGTTGAACTTCACTCTGCAAGATTTTCCAAGTACACATGGTTCACAAAACTTCAGCTTTTCGACTTTGTCTCCACCAAGTAAATTTTGTTTCCCTAATTCGACCAAACCCCTTTCACTGACATGGCCCAATCTCATGTGCCAGATTTCTGTTTTCGACAAAGGTTTCGTGGATGCAACATTTGTCGAACCACTTACAACTTCAGCCTCAAGGGTATACAAGCCTTGTTTCTTCACGCCTCTCAAGACTTCCTTCGAACCCTTCATGACTCTTAGGATACTTTTCTCTCCTTGGAAAACATATCCTTTCTTGTCGAATTCACCAAGAGAAAGCAGATTTCTCTTCAAATCAGGAACATACCTGACTTCAGTCAACAACCTTATTGACTCATCATGGAGCTTGAATCTCACAGATCCAACACCTGCAATCTTGCAAGCCTTGTTGTTTCCCAGCAATACTGATCCACCATCTTGATCACATAATTCCTCGAACAAGTCTTTGTTTGGAGTCATGTGCCAAGTGCAACTTGAATCCATAATCCACTCCTTCTTAGAGTCACTGCTTGAAACCACAAGAACATCAGATGATTCGAAATCATCTTGAACAATGGCAGCGTTACCATTATCCTTACCTCCATGATATTTCAGGCGTTCAGGGCACACCTTTCTTGTGTGACCCTCCTTCTTACAATGGTAGCATCGAATGCCAGATGCTTCGCCACAGTAAGACTTCAACTGGCTTTTGCCTTTCTTCTTGTCGAACTTACCATCCTTTCGTAAGAGTTTTCCTTTAACGGCCAAACCTTCGCCAACAGTCGAAGGTTTATGCTCCTTTCGTTCATTCAAGTCCTTAGAGTACAAGGCTGATTGAACTTCTTCAAACGTCAGGGACTCCCTTCCATACAAGAGAGTTTCTTTGAAGTGAGCATGTGATCGAGGCAAAGAACACAATAGTAACAGCGCTTGATCTTCATCATCGATCTTCACATCAATATTTTCAAGATCAAGAATCAGCTTGTTGAACATATCCAACTGCTCAGCCAATACTTTGTCTTCAATCATCTTGAATGAATACAAAGCTTGCTTCAGGTAGAGTCAATTTACCAGCGATTTGGTCATATACAAACTTTCAAGTTTCACCCATAACCCTGATGCCGTCGTCTCCTTTGATACCTGTCGGAGAACCTTATCACCAAGGCTCAACAAAATTGCACTGTGTGCCTTCTCGATCATAGTTGTCTTCTCCGCTGCCGTCAATTCTGCATTCATGGCTGCCTCTCCCTTCAACGCTTCCAAACAACTCTGCTGAACCAGTAGGGCTTTCATCTTCAAGCGCCACAGACCGAAATCATTCACTCCGGTGAACTTTTCAATCTCATACTTTGTTGAAGGCATCTTCTCCACGCTCACCGCACCAATTTGTTGTGAAATCAATGCCAAGAACAAAGTATAAAACAAGGAAGAATAAAAGACAAGGAAGAAGAGGAACACAAGAATTGGTTATAACTGCTATTCTTTCACTTTCTCTTAGAAAACAAGATTACAAGTTTACAAGAATAACAAATAACCTCTCTCACCCTAAATTAGGATTTGCAGCTTAGCAATGATGAGAGACTAGTATGCTATTTATAATAAAACCTAACATACTAACTAATGGGCTTTTTCCACAAGGCCCATTACACAAGCCAACTTAATAAACAAGCTAACTTAACAAATTAGGGTTTAAACACTAAAACCTAATTTAACATGCTAACAACCCTAGCATCTTCGACACAAGCATGTGAACAACCTTCAACTTCATGCTTAACCCTGTCGAACCAAGAAGCTACCCTTCGGCCATACTAGAGTTCGATCCAATATCTCACATTTAAGTTTTGTGACTTTTGTAGTATTTTCATGGATCGTGAAGTCTTTCTATTCATGAAGTGTATTTGTTTAGTTGGGTTGAAATATCATGTATTGGAAACATTAGACATTACAAAGATGATTAATTTGAGTTTCAATTGAAAGAATGGCTGCTAATGAATGTAAAATACTACTTACTTATTGTATGTAAACTGAGTTTGGATATTGAGTTGAGCAATATTGAGTTAAGTGTGTAGTTGAACATCTAAGTGATATGTGATTCTAAAAAATTTTGATTTCTAAAAATTTTGAATTTTAATTTGTTTCATTGTGAAAATTCAGATTTGTTTTATTATGATCCTGAAAATTAAAAATTCAGAATTCTGCTTGAACCTGTTTGATTTGTACAACCTTTATAACAATGCATTGTTTGTCCAAGTATTAAACATCTCATATTCCTTATTAATTATCATCTTCTTTCCTGCTTAATTTAATGTTGTGTATACTGTATGGTGTATCTTATAATCTCCCTATGGCCAATTTTTGTTAATTTGGGCCTATATGTGGATGTTGGATTTACAGTTTGAAAAAGCAGCTGACTGCAGAGCTTCTTGAGTATCTTCCCAAAGCAGCTGACCCAGAATACTGAGTATCAGGTATTCTACTTGAACTGTTAGAACTTATTTTGTGAAATGGAACATGATTAACAAACTGCATTCTAAATAGCAAGCCTGGTATGTGTAAAATTTGAGGGGAAATTCAAAACTACATTCAAATTTTGGAAAACTTGGTGAATCTTGACTCTACTGACAAACATAATTTTTTTCTTGAGATATATACTAACAAAATTATTAATTACTTTAATGAGTTAGAAGGTGACAACATCAACCAATTACCAATCTTAAATTCAATCAGAAAAAACTTAATAAACATAAGAGGTGGAACATATTGATGTCTTGTATATTCTTAAGCATCACTTAGTCAATCACACTGTTTATATAACTCTTTGAATTTTTAATTTATAAACACATATTATTCTTCCTTTTGTACCTGTAGATATGTTGCCAAAATATACACCATTTAAAATTCATTAAAATATCAATGGAAGAGTGAGAAACATGGTCATGGTTTACATGCCACACCATCCTCAGCCGAAGCAAACCATCACAATTCTAACAGCAAATAGGTCAAAACTTATCATGGCCATCATCACGAGCTTGAGAACAAATCCTGATTGTAAGGATTGTATAAATTCCCATAGAAAGTACTATTATCCTACATGTAGTACTAACAAAAATGCCAATGTAACTTAAATAATTCAATGAATAAGCAACAAACATTATAAACAACAAACATTTTTTTTTTCGTGTGGTAAACTCATCATTTTTTTTTCATTATTGAAACTCATCATTTGTTGAATTTCCTTCTACCAAGTTGTTGAAAAAAATCTTGAATCTCTACACGGCATTTGAAACTCTGTGTATACAATCAATCTGACACAAATAAACAATCCTTAATTTATATACTAATTACAAGCTTTCACTAGCTGTACCTTAAATATTTTCAAAGCTTGGTTTGCACCTCATAAATAATCATGCCATGTAGGAACTATTTGAGTACACAAAACTATCCATAATTTAATAGGTGCTAACCAAACAAGAACCAAATGACAGTATAGAAATAGCATCAATTTGACATAAATAAATAGACCTCAATTATTTGCTAATAACATATTTTCATTTCTTGCTTTCATTTAAAAATAACAAAAGTATGACCTACATCATAAATAATCATGCCATTATTGTCCTTGAACACAGTGCACAACTTTTGCGACTACTTCAAAATTTGGTCGTTAGTTTTTTATTAAATAGTACTATAGCTCTTGAACATATAATATAATATCTATATATTTTTTTTTTGAAGAAATGGATAAGTCATGGATTACGAAGCTATTATCATTGGCTGTGTATCAGCAAGGGATAAAAGAATTTATTAATTTTGCATTTAAAGGTGCAAAAGAAAATGGTGCAGTAATATGTCCTTGTAAACGTTGTGGTTTCAGAAAATCGGTGAGTAGGAGTGTCATGTTCAACCACTTAAGTTGTTCATCCTCTCCAAAGGGATACACCACGTGGATTCATCATGGAGAGTCCATTGTAGTACCCAATACTATCCCCCCTAGTACTACTCCAAATATGTTTAAAGATACTACCAGTGTCGAAGATCCTATTCAAAACATGATCAAAGATGCATTTGGAGTTGAGAGGAATCATGCTAATGAAATACCATCAACATCAAATTTGGAGATTGACCAAGAAGATTATGTGATGCCAAGTGAAACTCAAAAAAGAAATGAGGCTAAGGAGCACTATGAATTGGCTAGAGAAGGAGAACAACCTTTATATGAAGGGTGTAGAAAATATTCCAGACTATCTTTTTTGGTTAAGTTGTACCATATAAAATGTTTATGTGGATTGAGTGAGAAGGCAATGACAATGATTTTAGAGTTAATAAAAGATGCATTTGAATAAGCAAACATTCCAAGTTCGTTCTATGAAGCCAAGAAATCAATTACAAAACTTGGTTTGAATTATGTAAAGATACCCGCATGTCCAAACGGTTGTTTGATGTATTGGGGAGAAGATGAAGAGAGTGAGACTTGCAAAAATTGTAACACTTCAAAATGGAAAACAAATGAAGTGGTCTCTGTTAACAAGAAAAAGAAGAAAATTCCTGCCAAGGTTCTTCGTTATTTTCCATTAAAACCTCGATTACAAAGATTATTTTTGTCTCCAAAGACGGCAAAGGATATGAGATGGCATGCAACAGATACTAACAATGACGGAATGTTGAGGCATCCTAGAGATTCAGAAGCTTGGAAGAAATTTGACTCGACACATACTTGGTTTTCATCAGATCCACGAAATGTGCGTCTTGCATTAGCTAGTGATGGTTTTAATCCTTTTGGTGTGATGAGTGCAAATAATAGTATTTGGCCAGTTGTTCTCATTCCATATAACACTCCTCCATGGGTTTGCATGAAGCAGACATCATTTATAATGTCAATGATAATTCCCGGTAAAGAAGCACCAAGAAATAATATTGATGTCTACTTACAACCTTTAGTTAAAGAACTGAAAGAGTTATGGACAGATGGTGTGGATACATACAATTCTTTCACTAAAGAGATGTTCAAGTTGCATGCAAATTTGATGTGGACGATTAGTGACTTTCCAGGTTAGGGTGCACTTTCTGGGTGGAACACATACACAGGACTTGCTTGCCCATCATGTAACTTTCAAACTACATCTCTCTGTCTTAAAGGTAGTCGAAAATGGTGTTTTATGGGTCATCTGCGTTTCCTTGATCGGAGACACAGGTTTAGATTGAACCGGATCCACTTTAATGGTGAACAAGAAATGCGGAGTCCTCCGAGAACATTATCTGGACATCAAGTTTTTGAACAGATTAAAGATGTTGATATCGTCTTTGGTAAAAAGCTAGTGAAAGAAAAATCGGTAAAAAGAACACGTGAGGGATAACCTATCAAAGGTGATAGTACACAGTGTGATCCTACAAAAGGTCATCCTCAACAATGGAAAAAGAAAAGCATATTTTTTGAACTTCCGTACTGGAAGGATAATCTTCTGCGCCATAATCTTGATTCGATGCATATTGAGAAAAATGTGTGCGATAATGTCATATTTAATTTACTAAATGATAGGCAAAAGAGTAAAGACATGTTAAGGCTCGACAAGACCTTCAAAATATGGGCATAAGACCTGATCTTTGGCCAGATGGAAATGGTAGAATTTCTCCGGCGGCCTTTAGTCTAACGGGTAAAGATAAAAGGAATTTTTTAACAACTCTAAGGAATATTCGGGTGCCTGATGGTTATTCAAGAAACATTTCTAGATGCATTGACTTGGTAAATCTCAAGGTGAATGGAATGATGAAGAGTCATGATTGTCATATATTAATGGAACAACTTCTATCATTAGCTATTCGCACGACATTACCTCATGAGATTTCAGTAGTATTGATTGAGTTGTGCTCATTCTTTAGACAATTATGTGGTAAGGTGTTGAAAATTGAAGATTTGGAAAAATTGCAAAACCAAATGGTCCTCACTTTATGCCACATGGAAATTTTATTTCCTCCCTCGTTCTTCACGGTTATGATTCATTTGGTTGTTCACCTTGTTGAAGAAGTTAAGCTTGGAGGTCCTGTTCATTATCGATGGATGTATCCTGTTGAAAGGTAAAGTATGTGATTTCGTTCTAATGTTACTAACTTAGAATGTAGAATTTTTTTAACTGAAACTATTGTGGTTCAATAATAGGTATTTGGGGAAACTTAAATCGCATGTACGTAATAAGGCAAAGCCAGAAGGGTCTATTGCGGAAGGATATTGTATTGAAAAGATTCTTACATTTTGTTCCAGATATCTAGAAAACATTGAGACTAGATGGAATCAACCTGGACGTGTAGATGATGAACCTATTGGTGATATCCAAACAGGTTCACGTGTAGTAGAATTATTTCCTAGAGTTGGAAAACCTGTGAGTGGATCTTCATTTTACACCCTAACCTGCGAGTGGAAAACCTAACGTGTAGTAGAATTATTTCATAGACATGTTTTAACAAATTGTCCAATAGTTGACGACTATCTAAAGTAAGTAGTTTTATTTCATTATGTAGTTTCATCTACACTATTAAGATGTTTTTTTACATCTAATATCGAATAACCAAATAGGAAGTTCTGAAGTATTACTCAGATCCAAATGAGGCGCCGTCAAAGAAGTGTTGCTGAGATAGACAAGAAGGTTCATAGAGAGTTTACTCAATGGTTCCGCAATCGTGTGAGTTTTTCGTACAAAAATATATATTTTTTATTAAATTGGTTTTAATAATAAGACTAATTGGATGTTGTATCGTGTATAGATTTGCAACAATATAGACAGCATTGGTGGACCAGATAAAGATGTTCTCATTAGTCTTGCTCATGGCCATTTTGATAAAGTTAAAAGGTTTACCGCGTTCAATGTCAATGGATTCAAGTTTCGAACGTTGGAGCGAGATAATATTTTAAAAACTCAAAGTAGTGGAGTTTTTGGCATGTTTGGTACACGAAGCTATTCAAGAAATAGTGATACCCAAATGAGATTTGGAGGGGTTCCTTACTATGGAAGATTGATAGACATTATTGTGCTTTCCTATGATGGCTTCACAGTGCCCATGTTTAAGTGTGAATGGGCTAATACCACAAACCCACGAGGCATTAAGATAGATAAGTTGGGTTTTACTTCTATAAACTTTGAATGACTACTACAATTTGGGGAACATGAAGATAGCGAGCCATACATTCAAGCTTCATAAGCTCAAATGGTTTTTTATGTGGATGATGAGAGTGAACGAGGATGGAGCATACCTGTTCATTTGAAGCCAAGAGACTTGTATGACATGGGTGGAAATGATGAAATTATGACACCCATCGAGCCGTATCCATCACAAATTTTGGAACAAATTTTTCTTAATGATGATCTTGTAACTCCAGGGACAAGTGATGACAACAATTAAGATTTATTTTTTATTAATCAAAAGTTTAGTTTGTTTTTAACTCGTGTGAGACTTATGTTTTTTTGTTGTTTATCCCTAATTTATGTATGAGATTTCATTGTTACTCATCCCTAATTAATGTATTAAATGACATCGTTACTATATGTTTTTTGTTGCTTATAAATTAATGTATGAGATGATATTGTTACTATATGTGTTATTGTATAATTTGTCTTTTAATTTGTCTTTTAATACTTATACTTGTAGTTGAAGCCTGTTGTTATACAATGACTACACCATATGAGAAATTGCGCCTCCAAAGAATTGCAGAGAATAAGAAAAAGGTAGAGGCTCTCAACCTTCATACACTCTCTCAGTCCCTTCACAAATCATGTGAGCCTTCTTCCAAACCATCACCAGTTAGTAATAAATTATCAATACTACTATATATAAATTAATTATATTGATTGTTGACTGACATTCACTTATGCATATTATTTAGTCTGCGAAGGTTCGTCCGAGGTTTGTACAACCTGGAGAGCTTGAAGTAAACAAGAAGCGCCTACGTTCAACTACAATGCGCAAATCATCAATAACTCCTCAGCCAATCGAAACTACAATAACTTCTCCTCCAATCCAAAATACAATAACCCCTCCACTAATCCAAACTAGAAAAGATGTTGTGGTAGGAGAGGAGACTGAAGATGATGTGGTAGGAGATGAGGTTGAAGATGATGTGGTAGGAGACGAGGCTGAAGATATTGTGGTAGGAGATCGGGCTGAAGATGTTGTGGTAGGAGATGAGGATGAAGATGTTTTTGTAGAAGATGAGACTAAAGATGTTGATAAAAAGGCTAAATCCGTGTATTGGGATGTAAATTTCATTAGTAATTAATTTAAGGTTAAAGTATCTATAAATAATTTAAATTATTTACATAGTTTAATTATGATATTAATCTGTTTACTTTTTTCTATGATAGATGTAGAGGGTCATGTTTCAAGCACACGTTTATGTGTGAAAGACTTGGTTGCGAAATCAGAGCCCAATGGAACATGGATAATACTTGAATTCAATAATGATCATTGTGCAATAGGACAAGCTTCAGGTTTGTTAGCAGGGTATTTAGGCATGATTATTAGAATGTATAAAGACATTCCCATAATGTTTGAGAGTTGGAAGGATATTCCAAAGGAAACAAAAACAAAGTTTTATGATTCACAGATAAAGGTATATATCATTAATAAGTAATTAAATTCTCTTTAAATTAATTTCATGGTGATTATTACTTGCTTTCTGAACTAATTTTTATTTTAATGTTTAGCTCCATTTTCTTGTTGATGATGGGCGTGATAAAGAATTCGTACTTGCTTCTGCTGCAAAGAAATGGAAGGATGGCCAACATTATTTGTTTCTCAAATTTTATAAATGGGATCTCACTTTGGAGGAAAATCTTCAAAAGTTTCCAACCGTCAGAGGCATTCCGGAACACGATTGGGCTGTTTTTGTTCAATATAGACGGAAAGATAAAACACAAGTAATATTAGTGTTTTTATTTGTTAGATTTCTCTGATTTATATGTTATCCTTATCTATAACGGGTGTTTTTATTTGTTACCAATGTAGAAAATAGCCCAAAAATTGCTCAAAATAGAGCAAAATTGAAGGCTCCACACACACTCGGATCTAAGTCGCTTGCAAGGAAGAAACATGAGTTGGTATGTCCAAATCTACATATTAATGATTGTATGTTTGATAGTACAAATAATTAATATTTGTTCTTATTTGTAGGAATCAAGAGATGGACGAACATACAACAGAGGAGAAATGTATGCAATTTCTCATACAAAGTCTGACAGGTCTTTTGTCAATGAAGACGCATGCCAAATTTGTCTTTTAGCAGCACCCCTACGAAAGCGCTGGTATAGGTTTCTCTAGAAACAAAATTAAAAAAACACGCAAAAAAAACGCTCTTATAGGGGGGGTTACGAAAGCGCTTTCAAAAAGCGCTGGTAAAGGCACGGGTACGAAAGCGCTTTTCAAAAGCGCTCTTATAGGGGGGTTATGAAAGAGCTTTCAAAAGCGCTGCTATGGGGGTGGGGTACAAGAGCGCTTTTCCCTAAAAAGCGCTGGTATAACCATGTGTACTAAGGCGCTTTTCAAAAGCGCTTTCATAATTAAAAATTTTAAAAACAAAATTAGACAAAACGCACATTTTCCCTCACAAAATCCCTAATTCCCTCTTTCTCTTTTGCCATCACTGTGACTGCAACCAAACGCCGCGACTGCAACTTCTCCTCCCCCCTTCGACGGCGACTGCAACTTCCTCCACCCTCCGACGGCGACTTCCTCCTCCCGGGTAAGAACAACAATCCTATTCGTATCTCTCTCGCAACCTTGTTTTCGAATTCAAAACTGTGTTTGTGAATTGTGAATTGTGGAGTGTGTGTTGATGTTCATAGGTTTAAGGTTACATTGTGTGAGTGAATGCTAGGGTTTTTGTTGGAGAATGATGGTGAAATTTGGTAATGAAGTTCACCAATGCATAACTGTGAACTCAACTTGATAGTTTTCATTTTCTTCTGTTGCAATGTTGCTTCATCATGGAGTTGGATAATTTGCATCCTTAGGTTTGCGACAATATTATAGTTGTCTTTAATCCTTGGAGTGTAGATTATCCTTTTCTTATCACCGATTCTTCAACATGCTGTGGACAAGCATTCTACAAAAGTCAAGTTTGTTACTCATGCTCATTCTTATAATTAAGATCAACTGATTAAGGTTTAAATCTACATCAAATTAAGAAGTGATTGTTTAACAATAACTAAATGAGATGGTGTTTTAAGTTCTCTTTATAAAATTGTTTTTGTCTAATGTCATGATAAACTATACTCTCACTCAACCTGAATTATAAAAAAAATTCCTTATTCTCGAACAGATCTGTTCACTCTTATGAAGCTTATCTCATATACTAACTTTTCTGGGCCATGTATACTTAAGCCTTTTAATAATGTTACTTTACTTTTTTGTTATTTTATGCAATTTGGGATTGGCAACACTGGTTTCATAGCCATGTAAATTTCGTTCAATTCCGACAACTTTCTTTTTTTTACGCTTATTTTGATTTCATCGATTTCGATTCCAATTTACTTGTACATGCATGGTTTGACTTCCATTTGAGTTGTATAGATTGTTAACTTATTAATAGTGTACTAATGTGCTTTAGTTTGTTTGATACAGGTTCAATGGCTAGTAATCAAGAAAACTCACACGAAAACTCACAAGATAGAGATGCTCCGGATACAAATGCTCCACCTGATACATCTTCAAAAGAAGTTGCACGAGGCATCACCATTATGAAGGGAATCATTCGACATAGAGACCAAGGATTAATATATAATTTGGAATGGAATTCTGATAACCAACCAATTGGTTCTAATTCTGCAAAGTTGACAAGCTATATTGGTACACTTGTACGTATGCATATTCCAGTCTCCGTAGCTAAATGGAATCTGAAAAGCAAAGAGTTGGACGGGAAAAAAGACGCGGTTTGGGACGAGCTTAAGGTATCATATATGGTTGTTGTTATTATCTTGACGATAATTTGTTTAAATTACTAATAATAACACACTCTATGCGTATGTTTTTTTGCAGAGGTCTTTTAACATACCAGATGAGCGTAAACGCTACATACTTGGTTTGGCCGGAAAAAAGATATAGAGGGTGGAAAGCTTTTTTAACAAACACCTATCTTAAGGATAAAGATGGAAACTTTCTTGAAGAGGCATCGGGACGGCCAAAAAAATATGAGCTATTCATTGATGAAGAAGATTGGGCTAAGTTTTTAGAGTAAAGAGATGAAGCTTTTCGGAAAAGGAGTGCCACAAATAGTGCGAGAGCGTCAAAACCCGTGTATCCATACAAAAAAGGGCGTTTAGGATATGCACGCTTAGAGGAAAAAATTGAAAGTAAATATAAATGCGTTTTAATTAATTGTCTAAATGTGTTTTATTTGAAGATTTTATCATTTCTGTCAATGCATAGTTAGAGGAGACGAAAAGTGAGGAAACCTCACTTCTAGTACATGTGTTGTTGAAGGAAGCTCGTGTGGGCAAGAATCACGCTGTCGATCCCGATGTTCAAAGAGTTTATGCTGAATGTGTAAGTATAACACCGTGTCTTTAATTAAATCAAATGTTTTTTAATATATAATTGACTTTTTATCTCCACTAATAATTATTGAAATATAAATGAATTACAGGAGACCATGTCGCAATCGGTATCCACCGGTGAGGACCAGGATGATAGGAGCGTACTTAGTTGAGCACTAGATGCTCCTGAGTATCCTGGTCGGGTGAGGGGTAAAGGTCATGGTGTGACTCCAACCTCTTTTTACAAGCATTCTAGGAGAAGAAATCCTACCAATGAAGAAGTGTTGCAAAAATTGCAGGAATTATAAGCACAAGTCTCTGAATTGGAAAGAGATAAAGAGATGTATATGAGAGAAAAGTGCAATACTTCATCGGTGAAAGAAACTAGTGATAAAGCTAGTATCAATTGTCAAAGAAAATTTTCAGAGGTAATTAAAAAAAAAATTCCTTACAAATTGTTCTATTTTATTAATGATAATGACTCTATATTTACTATTGGTTTAAGGCATTTCATCTTGCCAACTATACTTATCGTCACCGAATTATCGCCTAGTTGACAAGGGAAAAGTGCACAACAATTTGGGAGATTTACTTCACCATAGACCGCTCCCGGATGGACACCTGAAAGTATCAGTTGATGTTGTATTAGATCATGATGCGGTACCTGACATGGTCTCAGAGACAACATTTCTGCGAGATGCAATAGGGTCATTTGTTGCATGACCCTCGGAGCTCATTATCATTGGTGATGAGGTATATTAAAAACCATTATGAATCATTTAGTTTTCGAATGTCAATTCTGCACCGTTACGTTAATTATTTTTCACATTTTAATTTTAGACTGCTCCTACAAAACCCGCAATTAAGGGTAAAGGGATTTTACAGGAGGAGGAGTCTGTTGCATCACTAAAAGAGGTACATTTAAAGTGTTAATATATAATCTGAATCTAAAACTACATGATTTTATATTTTACCTAACTTATATGATTTTTAGGCATCTTCTCGGGGGTCACAACAAGTGACGTAGTAAGTTCGTAGCGTACAACCCAAAGGTCCTCCGAAGCCAGCGGCAAAAAAAAGGTGGTGCTTTTGTGCCTCGATACCGGACGACGCTCGGAACACTTGTTGATATGTCCGATTTGAATGATGGTGCTTTCCGTGAAATCAATATGGATGAAGGTATCTTTGGTATTGAGTTCCTGTCAAATATTGCACAAGATGACTTGGAATAGATTTTTACGCATGAACAACTAGGAGTCGGTAATATGCACTCATACATCCGGTAATATTAACTCATCCGATATATTATTTAAATAGTCGAACAATTTATTTACACATTTCAATGAAAATAATCTAATGTTTATTATGTTTTTATTTAAGGTTCTTGTATGACAAAGTGTTGCGCGGGACTGCATTGTCAAACAGATTCCGTTTCGTGTCTTCCGCCCATTGCAGCGGAATGACAATTGTTACGGAACCGGAATCAGTTAGACAGCGCTTAGGCGATAGATTCCTGTCGACCGGCAATATAGAAAGTCTGATTCTTTGGGCGTATAATACCCGACCAGTAGGGTTAGTTTCTCATTCTTGGTTCATCTAATCTTTGTTTCTTTTGCATAGCAAAATTTTCATATAAACTATTGTTTTAATTTATAGAGCACACTGGTTGTTGCTTGCTATTAACCCTATAAGAGAAGTGGTATATTTTCTGAATTCGGTAGATGGTGAGTGGACCAGTTATCCGGCTATGAAGTCAATGATTGATACGTAAGTGGGATCGTTCTAAATATTCGTGTATATTTATATATTTAATTATTTGTGAGATTAATCTAAACATATTCTTTTATATTTTTGTTAGATCAATACAAGTGTTCCGAAGTCAAAAAGACGCACAGGTATCCCGGACTAAGTCAAACAACATTACTTGGATCAAAGTGGAGGTACATTAATTTTCACAATTTTGCTTATAATATTTATGCTACTTGATAAAACAAGACAACTATAAAATCTTATTTGTTTTTCTATGTAGTGTCCGATACAGCGAAACAGTTCAGATTGCGGATACTATGTTTTGAGGTTTATGAAAGAAATCATTCAAACGAATCAATTAGAGATTCCAATCACGGTATATATATATTATCCTACCTATGGTTGAAAACATATCACAGGTCGAAAATATATTACAGGTCAAAAATATTACAGGTTGAAAATATATTACATGTCGAAAATATTACAGGTTGAAAATAAATATAAAATACCTCATTTAGCAACGACAGCGCTTTTAAAAAACGCTCTTAAAGGGCTACCTACTAAAGCGCTTTATTACTAAAAGCGCAGCCTAAGACTAAAAAAAGCATAAAAAATAAAAAAAAACATACATCATCAAAAGAAGTTGCACGAGGCATCACCATTATGAAGGGAATCATTCGACATAGAGACCAAGGATTAATATATAATTTGGAATGGAATTCTGATAACCAACCAATTGGTTCTAATTCTGCAAAGTTGACAAGCTATATTGGTACACTTGTACGTATGCATATTCCAGTCTCCGTAGCTAAATGGAATCTGAAAAGCAAAGAGTTGGACGGGAAAAAAGACGCAGTTTGGGACGAGCTTAAGGTATCATATATGGTTGTTGTTATTATCTTGACGATAATTTGTTTAAATTACTAATAATAACACACTCTATGCATATGTTTTTTTGCAGAGGTCTTTTAACAGACCAGATGAGCGTCACATACTTGGTTTGGCCGGAAAAAAGATATAGAGGGTGGAAAGCTTTTTTAACAAACACCTATCTTAAGGATAAAGATGGAAACTTTCTTGAAGAGGCACCGGGACGGCCAAAAAAATATGAGCTATTCATTGATGAAGAAGATTGGGCTAAGTTTTTAGAGCAAAGAGATGAAGCTTTTCGGAAAAGGAGTGCCACAAATAGTGCGAGAGCATCAAAACCCGCGTATCCATACAAAAAAGGGCGTTTGGGATATGCACACTTAGAGGAAAAAATTGTAAGTAAATAGAAATGCGTTTTAATTAATTGTCTAAATGTGTTTTATTTGACGATTTTATCGTTTGTGTCAATGCATAGTTAGAGGAGACGAAAAGTGAGGAAACCTCACTTCTAGTACATGTGTTGTTGAAGGAAGCTCGTGTGGGCAAGAATCACGCTGTCGATCCCGATGTTCAAAGAGTTTATGCTGAATGTGTAAGTATAACACCGTGTCTTTAATTAAATCAAATGTTTTTTAATATATAATTGATTTTTTATCTCCACTAATAATTAGTGAAATGTAAATGAATTACAGGAGACCATGTCGCAATCGGTATCCACCGGTGAGGACCAGGATGATAGGAGCGTACTTAGTTGAGCACTAGATGCTCCTGAGTATCCTGGTCGGGTGAGGGGTAAAGGTCATGGTGTGACTCCAACCTCTTTTTACAAGCATTCTAGGAGAAGAAATCCTACCAATGAAGAAGTGTTGCAAAAATTGCAGGAATTATAAGCACAAGTCTCTGAATTGGAAAGAGATAAAGAGATGTATATGAGAGAAAAGTGCAATACTTCATCGGTGAAAGAAACTAGTGATAAAGCTAGTATCAACTGTCAAAGAAAATTTTCCGAGGTAATTATAATTTTTTTTCCTTACAAATTGTTCTATTTTATTAATGACAATGACTTTATATTTACTATTGGTTTAAGGCATTTCATCTTGCCAACTATACTAATCGTCACCGAATTATCGCCTAGTTGACAAGGGAAAAGTGCACAACAATTTGGGAGATTTACTTCACCATAGACCGCTCCCGGATGGACACCTGAAAGTATCAGTTCATGTTGTATTAGATCATGATGCGGTACCTGACATGGTCTCAGAGACAACATTGCTGCGAGATGCAATAAGGTCATTTGTTACATGACCCTCGGAGCTCATTATCATTGGTGATGAGGTATATTGAAAACCATTATGAATCATTTAGTTTTCGAATGTCAATTCTGCACCGTTACGTTAATTATTTTTCACATTTTAATTTTAGACTGCTCCTACAAAACCCGCAATTAAGGGTAAAGGGATTTTACAGGAGGAGGAGTCTGTTGCATCACTAAAAGAGGTACATTTAAAGTGTTAATATATAATCTGAATCTAAAACTACATGATTTTATATTTTACCTAACTTATATGATTTTTAGGCATCTTCTCGGGGGTCACAACAAGTGACGTAGTAAGTTCGTAGCGTACAACCCAAAGGTCCTCCGAAGCCAGCGGCAAAAAAAAGGTGGTGCTTTTGTGCCTCGATACCGGACGACGCTCGGAACACTTGTTGATATGTCTGATTTGAAGGATGGTGCTTTCCGTGAAATCAATATGGATGAAGGTATCTTTGGTATTGAATTCCTGTCAAATATTGCACAAGATGACTTGGAATAGATTTTTACGCATGAACAACTAGGAGTCGGTAATATGCACTCATACATCCGGTAATATTAACTCATCCGATATATTATTTAAATAGTCGAACAATTTATTTACTCATTTCAATGAAAATAATCTAATGTTTATTATGTTTTTATTTAAGGTTGTTGTATGACAAAGTGTTGCGCGGGACTGCATTGTCAAACAGATTCCGTTTCGTGTCTTCCGCCCATTGCAGCGGAATGACAATTGCTACGGAACCGGAATCAGTTAGACAGCGCTTAGGCGATAGATTCCTGTCGACCGGCAATATAGAAAGTCTGATTCTTTGGGCGTATAATACCCGACCAGTAGGGTTAGTTTCTCATTCTTGGTTCATCTAATCTTTGTTTCTTTTGCGTAGCAAAATTTTCATATAAACTATTGTTTTAATTTATAGAGCACACTGGTTGTTGCTTGCTATCAACCCTATAAGAGAAGTGGTATATTTTCTGAATTCGGTAGATGGTGAGTGGACCAGTTATCCGGCTATGAAGTCAATGATTGATACGTAAGTGGGATCGTTCTAAATATTCGTGTATATTTATATATTTAATTATTTGTGAGATTGATCTAAACATATTCTTTTATATTTTTGTTAGATCAATACAAGTGTTCCGAAGTCAAAAAGACGCACAGGTATCCCGGACTAAATCAAACAACATTACTTGGATCAAAGTGGAGGTACATTAATTTTCACAATTTTGCTTATAATATTTATGCTACTTGATAAAACAAGACAACTATAAAATCTTATTTGTTTTTCTATGTAGTGTCCGATACAGCGAAACAGTTCAGATTGCGGATACTATGTTTTGAGGTTTATGAAAGAAATCATTCAAACGAATCAATTAGAGATTCCAATCACGGTATATATATATTATCCTACCTATGGTTGAAAACATATCACAGGTCGAAAATATATTACAGGTCAAAAATATTACAGGTTGAAAATATATTACATGTCGAAAATATTACAGGTTGAAAATAAATATAAAATACCTCATTTAGCAACGACAGCGCTTTTAAAAAACGCTCTTAAAGGGCTACCTACTAAAGCGCTTTATTACTAAAAGCGCAGCCTAAGACTAAAAAAAAGCATAAAAAATAAAAAAAAACGCAACCTACGAAAGCGCTTATGGAAAAGCGCTGCTATAGGGGGGCTACGAGAGCGCTTTCTGGATAAAAGCGCTCTTATAGGAGGGGGGCTACCAAAGCGCTTTTCTGGAAAAAGCGTTGCTTTAGGGGGGCTACGAGAGCGCTTTTGGAGTTTCAAAAGCGCTGTCGTAACCTACGGCAGCGCTGGCTTTGGCAGCGCTCTTAAAGCCCAAAAAAAGCGCTTTTAAAGCCCTTTTCCGTAGTAGTGATGCATTCAACAATAATGTAAGTAAAAGTTAATTCTTTTGAAATATTTGCTATGTCTCTGCATGTGAGGGTAATACTATTCTGGAATGAAATGAAAAGTGTATATATATGTATGTATAGGTTTTATGTTCTTCTAAGTACATGCATGTAATGTGATATTGTTCCTATAATGTAATTTGAACATGAAATAACATAAGCTATTTTTAATCTCTTAGACCACATATGTTAATAAGGATGTGTAAGGCTGTGTAATAGTTTGAATTTTTAATTTATAAACACATATTGTTCTTTCTTATGTTAATAAGGTTGTGTAAGACCATATATGCATCAAGAATGCCTCAACATATTTAACTTTCTTATTGCTCAATTTTTTCTTTTTCATGTGCAGGAAAAATTACAAGCTGCAATTAAGGATTTTGTGTCTGAAAATGAGGCATTTCAGAAAGTATTTGAAAAAGAACAACATGGATATGTTCGTAGTATGGGACTTGGAGTTACACCATCTCAGATTAATAGATCTACGAGATCGGCATATTCTTCTGCAGAAAATGAAAAAATAAAGGAAATGCAAGAAGAAATTAATGCACTTAAAGAAAAGAATTCAAAAATTGATGAAATGATGGATGCAATCACATTCTTAAAGAAAAGGGATGATGCTAGGACAAAGGAAGTTGAACTCTTAATGCAAATGCAAAATTCGAGTGGAAGACAGGTATATTATTTTGGATACATTTAAAGTTAAATACTATGAAATCACATTCTTGATGCATCTTCTTCTTGATGTATTGATGGATGCAATCATATTCTTGATGCATCTTCTTCTTGATGAGTATTATTTTACATAGTATTATTTTAATACATTTTTTTAGGGATTGGAATCACCCGCTGATGGTAGACGTTCATCTGAGTCTAGCTACCGAATTGCAGATAATGGATCATCAAGAAGAATAAATTAGACTTTGTTATAAATTAATTAGATTATGAACTTTCTTATGTATTTTTGGTATAATGTGTTTATTATTATAAGATTAGGATTTGATATGTTTTCGGTGTTTTGGACTACATGACATGATTATGGAACTCGCATTTTACATGATTATGAGACTCGCATTTTCTTGATATTATGATGCGTATTTGAATTTATATGTTTTTATTGGAATTAATTTTACTATGTTAAAAAGTGACAGAAAATAAAAAATTAATACTAAAAATAAAATTAATATTGTAGAAATAATTCAAAGAAAAAATAATATTAAAAAGAATAATATTTTATTTAAAAGTATTTTAGTAAATTATGGTTTAAATAAAAAATATAATAGATAAAAATTAGTAATGGTTTAAACGGTTGTTAAATCCAAAAATTAAATAATTAGTAGCGCTTTAAACTGTCACCAAATAAATTATATTTAAAATTTATAAATCAAATTACGACGGCTTTAACCGTCAGGATATTAAATTCATGACAGTTTTAAACCGTCGCAACAACAAAAAAATAAAAATCAAACGAATGTTGACGAAGGTTCTAACCGTCAGGATATCACATTCACGACAGTTTTTAACTGTCACGAAAGACAACAAAAACAAAAACCAAAGACATATTCACGACAGTTTTTAAATGTCGCCATTTCTAATTTAAGACAGTACCAAACAGTCGTGAAATAGCGGGACAGTTATGTGTGGCCGTTTTGTTAATCGTCACGAAACAGGTTGGGGACATATGATTCTACGACGGTGCTGCAACCGTCGTAAATTGTGAAATATGGCAATTTTAACCGTCGTAATCCATCAAAATAGCTGTCGCAATCTGTCAATTTTCTTGTAGTGATTTTAGCTTTAAAAAAAATTAATTTTTCTTTATATTTTTAAAAATGGATTTTATAAAACTGCTTTTCTAAATATTACAAATTTTTTTCTATTCATTTTTTCTAAATTGAAATATTAATTTTGACAACATATAACATAAACATACATTATTGAAGATCAAAACATAATTGAAATCGCAATTTTTAAAAAAAAATTGTATTTCGAAAATGATTTTTATAAAAAAAAACTATTTGAAATAGCTTCAAAATGAAGTGATTTTTTGAAATTTTGATATCTAAAAAAAGTTTTGATAAAATAATAAAATACTTAAAATAACATTTTAAGAGTAACTATTCAAACCAAATTTTTATTTGAAATTTTTGTGACATTTTTGTAAAATTTTTTTTACACAAATTATATAATAATATAAAAATAATTTTTTAAAAAAACCAACTAAATGGACATGTAAGTTCTTTCACGAGGAAGAATATGATATACATCTAAATCAAATGGTTACTTACTTGATAAACAATTCCAAATCCGCCATGTTCGAGTTTATTAGCTTCAGAAAAGTTATTTGTTGCAACTTGTATTGTATCAAAATTGAATTGCAATGACTCCTCGATTTCAATATCATCGTGATCGTGTTCTATTTCTTAATGAAGAGAGAGGTTTCATATCTAATATTACAACTTGGTTTAGCAACTCTCTCATCTTTCTTATTATTACAACCTAGTGGGGAGCGCTTAGGAAAAGATGTGTTGGAGGAGAAGGTGAATGTTGGTACTGTAACGCTGCAGAAGGGAAAGGTGGATGACAAAGTTCTTTTACCTAGTTCTGTGGATTTGGGCTCTGGGGGTTTTATTCGTAGTGGGCCTAAAGATCTTTTGGTGGAGGCCCATACTAATGCTTTTACTTCGGATAAGGAAGGAACCTCTGTTTTTGTAGCTTCTGACCCAGCTTTGTCCTTTAGCGATAATATTTTATGCAATAATAATACTTCTGCCCTTCCACCGGTGGGACCCAATTTGTTTGGCAAAAAGTGTGTTTTAATGAATGAAGGTATTACTGCCATGCACGTAGGCAGTGATAATGGTGTGGGTGGACTTTTGTCTTT
Organism: Vicia villosa; assembly: GCF_029867415.1. NCBI lineage: Eukaryota > Viridiplantae > Streptophyta > Magnoliopsida > Fabales > Fabaceae > Vicia > Vicia villosa. Next base: position 632,195 of record NW_026705160.1, on the reverse strand, counting down.
TGATGACCACTGTTTAAAAATTAAAAATTCCAAAAAGGTGAGAAAACAGATGAGGGAGATTATTAACTTGGGAGATAGGGTGGACAACTTCTCTTACCCCCCTGAACTGATGTTTCCCGTGCAAATCGAAGGAGGTCGCGGTCATGCCTCGAGTGACTTATCAGAGGCCCAGTCTTCTTCAAACAATTCTTTAACGCACTCGGATGTTAGAAACTGTAATGCTAGAGTGATTAAAAGGGGGTTAGGATCGTCGGCGGAGGGCTTGTGGAAATCCATCAACTTGTTAGGTATCACCAAATCTTCGGAATTTTGTTTACCAATCAAGAAATTGGAGGAGATGGAGCATCGTGGTTTCAAAGGGAATGAGGAATTCAAGGTGACAAACAATGGTCCGACATGATTATTTTTTCTCTAAATATTAGAGGAGGCGGGAAGAGGGTTAAGAGAAAAAGAATTGGTTACAATATTCAACGGGGCAAAGTTGATGTTGCTTTTTTACAGGAAACTAAGTTGAGTAGTTTATCGCATCAGGCTGTTAGAGATTTGTGGGGTGATGAGTGGGTGGAGTGGTCCCATGTTGAGGCGGTAGGGGCGGCGGGTGGCATCCTCATTATGTGGAGGAAAGACTTGTTTACTCTTTTGTACAGCTTTCGCGGGGAGGGATTCTTAGGCGTGTGTGTGGAGAAAAATAATAAAAGGATATACTTTGTCAACATGTATGCCTCTTGTGATCATAATACTAGATTGAGCTCTTGGAGGAGGATTGTGGATTTGAAGAGGAGGAGTGCTATTGGTTCTTGGTGCTTAGGCGGGGACTTCAATATTGTCTCTCATCCGGATGAGAGAATTGGTAAGTCGTCTAAGTGTTACAAAAAGGAGATGGAGGATTTTCTTGATTTCATTAGGGACATGGACTTGGTGGATCCTCCTACGGTAGGAGGAAAATTTACTTGGTCTAATAGGAGTGGAAGTGCTATGAGTAGATTGGATAGATTTCTTTTATCTTCTTCCTTCATTGACGATTGAAAGGTAGAAGGGCAATTTATAGGAGCAAGGGACGTATCGGGTCATGCCCCCATTTGGATTCGTGACAACAAGAAGAATTGGGGTCCTAAGCCTTTTAGATTCAATAATCTTTGGCTTAACCACAAGGACTTCTTCCCATTCGTTGAGAAGGTGTGGAAGGAGATGGAGGTGAAGGGTAGAGGGGATTTTTGTCTTGTTGAAAAATTGAAGACACTTAAAAATAAGTTGTCTTTGTGGAATAAGGAAGTGTTTGGGTGGATAGATCTTAATATAGAGGAGGCGGGAAAAGAGATGCATTTTTTAGATAACAAGTTTGCTCTTTTTGCAGGTAATGTTCCGGAGGAGGATGTGATAAAAAGAACTAAGGCGGCCACCGAGTTTTGGGACAACCTTTACAAAAAAGAGGGCTTTCTTCGCCTAAAATCTAGACAATTGTGGTTAGCCGAAGGAGATGGCAATACGAGGTTTTTCCATAACTCCCTTAGAGATAGAAGAAGGAGGAATTCGTTGTGTTCTCTAATATCTAGAAGCGGAGTGCTTGAGGATGTTAATGAGGTCAAAGACTTCACGTTCAATCATTTCAAATTGTTTTTTGAGGAGATGGAGGAAGAGAGGCCGAAGGCAAATGGTGTGGTTTTAAAGAAGCTTCAAAGCTCGGAATCTTCGAGCATTGAGCGACCATTCTCGGAATCGGAAATCAAGGAGGCAATTTGGTCGTGTGACGGTAACAAGAGTGCGGGGCCGGATGGTTATTCATTAGATTTTTTCAAGAGGTTTTGGTTGGTCATTCGGGAAGATGTTTTGAAGTTGTGTAATGACTTTCACTCTAAAGGATCTCTCGTGAAATCCATCACTTCTTCTTTCCTTGCTTTGATCCCTAAATCAAACAATCCGCAATCCCTTGGTGAGTTTAGACCCATTTGCTTGGTGGGTAGTATCTACAAAATTATTGCAAAATTGTTGGCGGCTAGAATGAAGGAGGTTATAGGCAAGCTAGTTTCTACCAATCAAACGGCTTTCGTCCCGGGTAGAAACATGATGGATGGTGTTCTTTTGGTTAATGAAATCCTCGATTGGACAAGGAGGAAGAAAAGAAGTTGTCTTTTGCTTAAGGTGGACTTTGAGAAGGCGTATGATTCCGTTTCTTGGAGTTATCTTAGAGACACTTTGTTGAGAATGGGGTTTGGAGATAGGTGGATGCGGTGGATGGAATCTTGCATTTTTAACAACCATATGTCCGTTTTAGTTAACGAAAGCGCAACTAAGGAGTTTAAGGTTCAAAAAGGCCTAAGGCAAGGAGACCCGCTATCTCCTTTTCTTTTTGTTCTCGCTATGGAAGGTTTGACCGCTATTGTGAGGAAATCGATGGAGATGGGGAATTTCAAGCCTTTTTTGTTTGGTGCGGATGAAGGTGTAGACATCCTTCAATTTGCGGACGACACTATTCTTCTAGGTGAAGCTTCTTGTGAAAACTTGTGGCATATGAAGGTGATTTTGAGAGGTATCGAATTGGTTTCCGGATTGAGGATTAATTTCGCTAAAAGTAATATTATCGGAGTGAACGTGGGTGAGTGGTTTATGAACGCCGCAACGACTTTTCTTTCTTGCAAGAAGGGTGCTACCCCTTTCAAGTTTCTTGGCATAATGGTGGGGGATAATCCAAGAAGGAAGAAAGTCTGGATAGAAGTGATCAACAAATTAAAGAGGCGTCTCTCCGCGTGGAAAGGAAGGAACATTTCAATGGGAGGTAGAGTAACGCTTATTAATTCGGTTTTAAACTCTATTCCTATTTTCACTTTTTCCTTCTTCAAAGTTCCCGGAAATATTGTCAAGGAAATTAGGAAAATCCAAAGTGAATTTTTATGGAGCGGCAAGCTTGATAAAAGGTGTATCCATTGGGTTAAGTGGGATGTGGTTTGCTTGCCTAAGGCGAAGGGTGGTTTGGGCATTAGGGATGTTAAAGAAATGAATAATGCTCTTCTCTTAAAATGGAAGTGGAGAATCTTGCATGACGATGAGGCTATTTGGAATAGTTTTATAAAAGCTAGGTATTTTTGTCCTAAAATTAGAATTCAAGTTGACGGGGGAATGTGGCAAAGAAAGGGTGAATCTATTTGGTGGAGAGATTTATGCAAGATTAGTTTGTTGGAGGATAGGGTCGCAAACGATTTTTCCGGGAGTTTCATGTGTAGTTGCAAGAATGGCAAAGATGTTCTTTTTTGGCATAATAGGTGGATGGGTGATCAACCTCTACGCATGGTTTTTCCAGATTTATATGCTCTTTCTAGCAAGAAACATTGCACGGTGGCGGATACTTTAGAGTGGACGGATGGGATACATAGATGGAGGTGGGAAGCTTTGTTCTCGGCCGAATCCATCTCCGACAGCAGCATAACAGCCGCGGCTGCTGCCAGCCAGAACTGGCCTCGGTTTGTCGACATGCTCCGCGGGTTTATTCCTTACGATTCAAGTCGAGACACTTTCTCTTGGTCCTTCAATGGAGACAAAGTCTTTTCCGTCTCTAGTTTGGCTCATGCGGTTGATAATGCCAAACCTTTAGCTTGGGATCCTATAGTTATCGATTCTTTGAAAGTGTTGTGGGATCTTAAGCTCCCGCCAAAAATTAAGGTTTTTGCTTGGAAAGTCTTCATTGATCGGATACCAACTAGAGATCAATTGTTGATTAGAGGTGTTGCTAACGTTACTTGTCCGGATTGTGTGATGTGTGGCTCTTGCCTTGAATCCTCTTCCCATCTTTTTTTCAATTGCCAAGAGGTGAAAGGTATTTGGAAGCATGTTTTCTTATGGCTTGGCACACCGATTGATTTTACCGAAGAGGAGATGTTTCGTTTTGACGTCATTCAAGAGAAGGTGGTTTGTAGTAAACGTCGCATTTTGATCAACCACGTTTGGTTTGCTACTATTTGGAGTATTTGGCTAATGAGGAATGCCATTATTTTTAAGGGGGAGGTTTTTTGTTTTGATGTCATTTGTTCTAACATTGTCTTTCTTTCTTGGAGGTGGTTATGTAGTGGATATACTAAGTTTAGACCAATTTACTATGAATGGTTTAAACTTCCATTATCCGTTCCTTTTTCCCTCTAGGGCCTTCTGCTTTTTTGTAAGGGTTGCACCCCTAGTGCGAGCTTTCAATCAATCAATTGCTTATTAAAAAAAACTAGGAATTTCTGAGATAGCAACTTCTAAACAATCAGTACACTCTTGAAATGACAACTCAGGTGTCATTATGCGTGGCAGACTTATGACGAGAATCACCTGAGGTAGCTTTTTCCTTAAATTGATCAACCTCTGATGCGTTGTTTAAGTTCCACATATAAAAACTAGGTGATTCTTCCATAATACCGAATATTGATTGGTTCGAGTAGCGTTACATGCAGTAATCATACAACCAATAGCTTCTTTCTGTTAATTATTCAATAGAGAGACTTTTGGATATAGTTGTTTGTAGCTTTCTATTCCAAATGCATTGCATGAAAAGAGTACAAGATGAAAAATGCTAGGAAGTTCTTCAAAAGTTAACCGCAAGATACATTAATTAAGTTAAATGATGGGTGGTCTAATAGCGGAAACCTAATAGTAGGTGATTCACTTTTTTTTTAAAAATGCTCTTAATATCTTTTGAATAAATAAAATATAAAAAACAATTTTTCATTTTTTTTTCAAATTTTTGTATTTTATGTTAGTTTTTTCAAAAATTTGGTATCAAATATAAATTTTGGAAAAGTATATGCTTTTATGCCGATTTTTATATTTTATTCATAACAGAGTATGCTAGTTATATTTGGTGTTTGATAAAGATGTTTGTCTTGTTTGATGTTTAAAGATGATGTAATCACGTGTAAGGGATGGAAAATGCATTCAAAATGCTTATGGCATACCGATGATGAAAAGAATAAATGCAGTTTTCTTATCGAGTATTTATACAAGACAAAAAATCCTTAATGTTTGTAATTTCATAGATTGAATTGTTTAAGATTTGCAATTTAGTAATAAAAATAGAGTAGAAAATACTTAAGACAAAAAAAATGTATAACTCTCTTATGAATGAAATCTATCGTGGGTATGGATCAGTAATTGAAGCCTCGTTAATCGATTCATGTGATGTTGATCCATCAGGATTTCCACCTGATATCTGCATATTTTGTAAGCTTCTAGTTTCACTTCCATAAAAATAAGCGGGTTTCGAAGGTATTGATAGAGTAATAGAATGACTATTAAGCATGAGTGCAACACTAGCCATGGTTGGTCTGTCTTCTACTTCTTCTTGAAGACAGAGTAGACCAATATGAAGGCATCTCATTATTTCGTTTTGTGAAATGTTGTTTAATAATGGATCTATAATATTTGTAGCTCTTCCCTCTTTCCAGCTTTTCCATGCCTGCAAGAATTAAATCAAATACAGATATTGAAAATACAATTAGCTATAGGACATAAATAAATTTCAACAAATTATGGTGAGAAAAGTGTTACTTACATAACTCAGTAGGTACTCAACATCATTTTCAACACAAATATTTGAACTATTTTTATGACCACTTATTATCTCAAGAACCAATACTCCAAAACTAAATACATCAGATTTTACAGAAAATTGTCCGTGCATTGCATATTCTGGTGCCATATATCCACTGCATACAATAGTAGACAATCTTGATCAATACAAAAATTATGAAATGAAAAGTTAATAAGTTTCCTTCAGTTCTTATAAAAGACTAAAGGTATCAGTAACAATGTTCTAATCTTGATTTTCTAATTGAAAAGTGTTTTATGTTATCCTTCAATCATACATACATTTTGATACTTTTTAAAAATGCTTGGCTCTTATATCTTTCAAATAAAACTTGGAATAAACTGTTGATACAAGTAACTAAGTTAAAATTTGAAATAAATACTTTACTTATAGTCGATTCAAATTAATGACAATCAGTTAGCTTTAGCAATATGAAAAGACTTACTAGGTTCCAACAATTCTATTAGTATTTCCTTGAGTTTGGTCGAGAACAAACAACTTTGCCAATCCAAAATCAGCTATTTTAGGATTCATCTCAATGTCTAAGAGAATGTTACTTGCTTTGAGATCACGATGTATAATGCGCAAGCGAGAATCCTCGTGAAGATAAAGAAGACCTCGTGCAATACCTTTTATGATTTCATAGCGCTTGCCCCAATTCAATAGTGCTTTCTTTGTTGGATCTGCACAAATAAAGATAATATAAATTTCGAAACTATTTTAGTAGTTAGTATTTGTCTAAACATTATAATTTTTAATTAAATGCAATTTTCTAATTATGTTGATATTATAACCTACCGAATATGAAGTAATCTAGACTTTTATTTACAATAAATTCATAAATTAGTAGTCTTTCTCTTCCTTCTAGACTGAAGCCAAGTAGCCTAACTAAATTCCGATGTTGAAGTTTGGCTACTAATGTTACTTCATTTTCAAATTCGTTGTCTCCTTGAGCGGAATCTATTGATAATCTTTTGACCGCAATCATTTGTCCATTAGAAAGTTTACCCTAAAAAACTTTTAGATATAGTAAACAGAAATTTCTATTATAATATTTTGATAGCATGCACTAATTTTATGAGAGAAAAAAATGAATTCTTACCCGATAAACATCTCCAAATCCTCCATGCCCAATTTTATTTGAATTTGAAAAGTGATTTGTAGCAACTAGTATAGTATCAAAGCTAAATTGCAATGACTCAGCAACCATTAGTTCATCTTCTTCCTCGTCTTCATATTCTTCAATGTTAGCTTCAGACATTAACCAAGTTAAATAAGATATTTTTAAATGTACAAATGCAAGTTGATCTGTTATAAAAATTTGCAGACCTCTTTATATATATATATATATATATATATATATATATATATATATATATATATATATATATATATATATATATATATATATATATATATATATATATATTCGAGTCAGGTCTATCTCCCTAATTTGTTTTATTTTATATTTTTATAATATAGTTTACTTTATTAAAATAAATTACTATAATGTAATAGAAATATGGGATATTGACCAAGTAATTTGTACGGTTCCTGATATTAAAACACTTATTTATATTTGGCTGTTAAATGGATTGATTATATTTTTAATTAATAAAAACAATCTCCAACTATTATGTTATAATATAAATTACCCATGTCAATTACTCTTTTTATGAATTTAGTAGAGACCCTATTCTATTCCTCTCATAATTTTAATTGGAGTGTAATTTTTTTTCTTTTTGTGGGGTTGTTTTGTTTTATCTACCCATTGTAAAAAGGTTGGAGAACCCTTCTCCATTTTATATCATCTCTTGCCTTCTAAAAATAATGTTATAATATAATATTTTTTGTGGATAATTTAAATTTTTGCAACTTAATCAAGTTAAATTAAACCTTCATTTTTTTAATTAAACCTTCATATGTTAAAAGTGATTTTTGTTGGAATTATAGTTTAATTAACAGAAATCTTAAACTAGTGCTATACTGATCCATGCTTAAAATAATAAAGCATGCATACCTTCAAAACTGTGTTTTGGTTTTCTCACCAGCAAACAGAAGCATATAAATATAACTACCAAAACCACAAAAACAGATGGCGCAGCTATGGCGATGACAGTACGTGTTTTTTTGTGTCCTGCACCACAAATTTAGTCTCAGTTACTAATATTTTCACTGTATTTAGTAGTGAGATTTTCAAGCCAGCAGCACCTTTAAGAACTATATTAGAAAATTAAGTACCTGAAGAAGTGTTGTTGGTGGATTGTGATGGTGGAGTTGCAACTGAGTCTAACTCAATGGTAGTATTGTAGAAGTTATAAGTTTCATATCTAAGACGGCAACTTGGTTTAAAAGTTTGTCGTCCCATCGTGCCATTACAACAAGTTGCAATTTCTTTAATTGCTACTTCCAAGCAATCAATACATTGTTGGGATGACAAATCAGCCACACACTGCACAGTTCCATATATAGTTGCAAAATTTGCATTCTCATACTTATCTGCATCATATTTACGACGGGAGTCACCAGATGCAGCTTTGTCTTTAAGTTTTGTCATCAGTTTATTCAGTGCATCGTTGTACTTGTCCACGTCGGATGCAGTAGCCGAAGATACATAACCCTCTGTAGGGTCAGTTTCTACTATCCTAAATATTGAGCGATTAGAGTACCACAAAGTTAAACTCCCACCCCATACAATTGCCTCTTTTTGATTTGGACACTGCTCTCGTAGATCGGCAAAAGAACTGTTTAGGTATGTTAGACACTCATTGGGCTTAAGATCTCCACTACACATTCCAATGGCGTATACTTTGTCTGGTTCTTGGCCATATGAGAAATTGTAGAAACCGTAATTAATTTCTTTATGAGAAGAGAAACTAGATACAAGGGTTTTGAGGTTGTTGTCGTAGGTGCTGTTGGCTGTGTAGTTGCCTTTGCTGTTATCACAAGATACAGTATCTCCGGCTTTGGCTTGGGATATTATTATGAAAAAAAGAAAACAAAGAAAGGGAAGGAGAGGCATTGAAAAAAAGTTTTGTATGAATGTGAATGATGAAAATGAGGTGAGGGTATGTTATAAGGTGAGATCAGGGTATAGGATTCTTGAGTTGACTCGCTATAAACTTTTACTACTATTCTTTTATAGAAAAAAGTTGATATTGTTGATTTTTCCATATACGCTTTATCTTTGTGACGATTTAATAATGTTGACTTGTAACGCTAGAAATAATGGGAAGATGCATGAGACTTGACCAAAGAGTGCTCCCCCATGAAGGAAATAAATGTGTAGTAGAAAAGATATGGAGGTTTGGTTGTCTTTTCAATCGAAAGGAAATAAAACAGCTTCCAGAAGCAACTGCTGCCTTTGATAATTTCAAAAGAGAAAGATATTTGGAAAATGGAGAGTGGATATGTTGATGGGAACAAGATTCCAATCAAGGGAATAAAGGACTTGCTTTTCAAACCTCAAATCAACAAACTAATGTACTATGGATAGCGTTTAGCTTGTGATGACTAGAGCGGTCAAAATGCGTTAGTTCATATGGGCCGGTCCGGCAGGCCCGAAAAATCATAGAATTTAGGCCTTAAAATTAGAGTCCATATTTTCAGGGCCTTTTTAGCTCAGCCCTGAAAAGTTTGCAGTGGGTAGCCCATCAGGCCCACATAATTATAAATTTTTAAAAAATATATTAATATTTATATTATCTTACTCCAAAATAGCATATTGATTTTTCTCACTTCACTAAATTTTATCTCTATTTTATTCAATCTTTCTCTTTTTAATATTATACATTTAATATAATCAACATTTTTTCATCGTATTATATTATTTTTTTTCTTTTATAATAAATATTCAAGTATTATTTTATACAATTTAGGCATATATTGTATTTAGAAACACATTATAGTATTTATAAGAGATAATATAGTACTTAAAAATATATTATGTTTAAAATAACATAATTTTTAATTTTATTTATAATAATTATTATGGAGTTTTTAATTTAATTTTTTTAAATAAAAAAAGGTCATTTAGGGCCGGGTAGTCCGAAGCCCATCTAGGACTGGGCTCGGGTAGTAAATCTCGAGCCCATATTATACAGGACCTTTTTGGCCCAGCCTTAAAAAGTCCAAGGTCCGCTAGGGCCGACCCGTTTAGGGCCGGATAGTCCATATTGACAGCTAGAGCTGTCAAAATGGGCTAGCCCATATGGGCCGGCCCGCCTGCCCCGAAAAATCATAGGGCTTGGGCCTTTAAAATTAGAGCCCATATTTTTAAGGCCTTTTTAGCCCAACCCTAAAAAGCCCGCTACAATATGGGCCATGGGTAGCCCATCAGGCCCGCATAATTATACATTTAAAAAAAATATTAATATTTATATTGTCTTACTCCAAAATAGCAAAATGTTTTTTCTCATTTCACTAAATTTTATTTCTATTTCATTCAATCTATCTCTTTTAAATATTACACTTTAATATAATCAACATTCTTTCATCGTATTATATTTGTTTTCTCTTAAATTAAATGTTCAAGTATTATTTTATACAATTAAGACATACATTGTATTTAGAAGCACATTATAATATTTATAAGAGATAATATAGTGCTGAAAAATGTATTATGTTTAAATAATATAATTTTTAATTTTAATTATAATAAATATTATAGAGTTTTTATTTTAATTTTTTAAAATTAAAAAAAAGCCCATTTAGCGCCCGGGTAGCCCGAAGTCCATCTAGGGCCGGGCTCGGGTAGTAATTCTCGAGCCCATATTATATCGGGCCTTTTTAGCCCAACCCTAAAAAGCCAAGGACCCGTTCGAGCCAGCTCTAAATGGGCCGGATAGTCTATTTTGACAGCTCTATCCAGTGAAGATCCTATGTTGTCATGGAAGTTTGATATGATTGGATAATGAAAAAGTAACAGTACCTACAGAATATATTTTTGGTTGGGATATGGTTTTAAATGCGCATTTGTTTGCTGTTATTAAAATATGAAGTTGAAAAAAAAAATTTAAGAAGAAAAGTAAATTTAAATAACTATACATGTAGAAGATAAAATGTAAATAACAATATCAAAGAATAAATTGATATAAATAAAAACTAATGAAAATTTTTTATTAGATAAATCAATTATTTTAATTTTTTTACAAATAAGATAATTATTATATAAGAGATTTTAGTAGTGTTTTTATGATAGAATAAGGCTACATAATTAAATCAGTTAGTTCACTTTTCCGTTTCATATAATTTTTTACGATAGAAAAAAATTATTAAAATTTATAGACTCACTTTTTAATTTCATATAATTTATATGATATGAGAAAACAAAATTTATTAAATTATTAACTCATTACATATTTGAGTCAGTAGTTTCATTATTCGCATTTCTTATAATTTCTACGATATAAGAAACAAAATTTATTGATTCTTTATATATTTAGATAAATAGTTTATTTTTTCCATTCCATAAAATATATAGCACTTGTAACATCTATGAGTGTTCCGGAGAGACATGTAGTTTCTAGTTCCCATGTAATATTTTATATTGTATAAAAGATATAATAATTCGTGCATTCGCATGAATTTTGGTGTGAACACATATACGTTCACATGAGTGCTGATGTATTACACGTGCGTTCGCACGAGTGTTGGTATCCGTATCCGCTCCTATATTGATTATTTTAAATGGCAATTTTCTGTGCCCATACTCATGCCTATTTTACGGGGTTTTATCTTACCCGTTATGGCTAATTTTTGTGAATACTCATTAGGGATAATTCCAATTACCATCTTCTTTTATGTTTTATTTTAATATTATATTTATTTCCGTTCATGTAATTTATTTAATTTATAAAATATTTATTTTTAAAAAACTCACACAATTTGTAATCATAAAATAAGTAAAATAATTATGAATATTCATATTAAATAGAATTTTAATACTAGTTAATTCACACATTAATTATCTATTTATTCTAGATTTATTTTATTAAATACTAAAATTAAATCAAGATAATGATAAATTATATTATAAACTATAATCATTAAATATTTATATTAATAAAAGGTTTGTAAAAAAATAAATCTGTTTGCATGAGCTAGGCAAGTCTATCAAGAGTATTCCGCTTTAGAAAAAAACTAACTTTGAATGTGTTTCGACTTTAGAGGTTTCTACACACGTTTTACTATTTGAAGAAGATCCAGTTGTTAAAGTTAATTATAAAAAAGAGAAAGAAATAATTGATGGTTGGCTGGAATGAGACAGCAGTGGTATAGATAATCAACGTGGAAAACTCTCCATTGAATTTTGTTAATCTTTAATTTCTTGGTCTTTGTTGTACCATTTTGCTAAGATGACTTATTCCCTCCATAACGATATTAACAAAATTTATCACTTAAACCGTTAATAAATTAATTATTTATTGCTATTTGTTTTGGTGATTTCATTTAGTTTAATTTTGTTATTTGAATTGTTTCTCATTTTATTTAATTGTATAAAAGAATATCCATAATTATGAAGGGAACTTTTATTATGCTGTCTAAAATATAAGAAAACAGTCCATTTTATTTATAGTCAATTTTGGTTCTATTTCGAATAAAATTTGAGTGAATTAATTTTGAAAAATAAATTAAAGTTAAAAGTGTGTTAAAAATAAAATTATTTATATATAAATAATTTTTTGCAAAAGTAAATTCAATATGAAAATATTGTAAAAAATTAATATTTAAACTCTAAAAGCTATGAATATTGGGCCGGTTTGTTTTAGCTCTAAAAAAATTATTTTTTCTTTGTATTTTTTTAAAATAAATTTTAGAAAACCGTTTTCTAAGATATTAAAAGTTTTTTTTATATTTGTTCTTTTTTTAAATTGAAACATTATTTTTGACAACTCTTAACATAGATAAAAATTATTCAAGACTATAACATAATTAAAATTAAAACTTTTTCAAAAAATAGTATTTCAAAAATAAATTTTTGAAAATCTATTTTGAAATTTTAATATTAAAAAAAAATTAAATAAAAAAATAAAATATCTAAAATAATATTTTAAGAATAACTATTCAAACCAAATTTTAATTTAAAATTTATATGAAAAACGAAAAAGAATATGATTTTAAGATTATTCAAATAAGATACTAAGACAAACTCTAACTTTTAGAAGGACAAAATTTGTCTAATGATTATTTTTTTTAAAGTGAAATATGGAAAGGATAAAAATTAAAGCCTCGAAATACATTAACCTTTGGTGCAATGTTAACAATAAATTTAACACTCTTTACATAATATTTTTTTTTATAGAGTGATTTCGTTTCTTCCGTAACAATTAATCTACCCGAGAGTATTAGTGTTCCACGTAGCTTCCGAAAATTGGTCTTAGACTCCTTCAAACTAAGGACCTCAAGAGGAGCATACCCTTAAAATCCAAATACCCTTCCACTAGGTCAACCCTCTCGACATTTCTAAAATTATCAAATACGATACTTCTATTTAGTTTCCATTCACCAGCTGGCATTTTCAATGTTTCAACCATCCTTCATTTAAATTTTTAAAAAAATAGCTCCGAAGTTTTTTTTTAATATTGTGCATCAACAATGGTGTCTTTTGAATGGAACCTTTTCACAATGAATATGACTCATATTTGATAAAATAACTTGTTGTATTGAATTCCATGTCATAAAATAACATGTAGTCTTGAATTCCATGAAAATACAACATTTTTTATAGGTTTATTCTCAAAAACATTGTGCATCAAAGATCTTGCTGGTCAATCTAATATAGTCAAAAGAATGCCCCCACTTCCACGTTCATGTAGCTAGGCAGGTCTATGAAGAGTATTCTTCTTTATAAAAGAACCTAACATTCAACCAAAGTAACTTTGAATGTGTCAATTTGAAGAAGATCCAGTTGTTAAAGTTAATTATAAAAAGAGAAAGAAAAAATGGATGGTTGGCTCGAATGTGACAGCAGTGGTAGATAATCAACATGGAAAACTCTCCATTGAATTTTTTAATAGTAATTTCTTTGTATATTCAGGAGCCATATATCCGCATAACACAATAAAATGATTTAATTAGTAACAAAAATTCAACATGTTTTAGTTGAATTACAATTTTGATTTCATGTTAATAAAATAGGACTTTCTATAATAACCAATGATTCATAGTAGTACCTTAAAAATAACTAAAATATCAGAAATTATTTTAAGAGTTAACATCAATTAATTATTTGCAGTATAATATTAAGTAATAACGAAAAATTATACTTAACAAGATATTATTTTTCTATACGCAATAAATATTTATATAACTTTGTGTATAAAGGGTACTCAATCCACATATATTAAAACAGAGGAGGGATATATTTACTCCAGGAGTAAGTTATTATAACTTACTCCAAATCTAGACCATTGATTCTTTTTAATCTAATGGTTAAAATTAATAAGTAATTAAATGCGGAGAGAGAAAACTATTACTTCATATTTTTAACCATTAGATTGAGAAGAATCAATGGTCTAGATTTGGAGTAAGTTATAATAACTTACTCCTGGAGTAAATATATCCCTCCTCATTAAAACATCCTATTAAGAAAATCGAGAGGATGATGACTCTATTTATAGAATGAGCATTTGCTAAACGTCTGACAATCAATAATCAATCATAATCACGAAAGGAGTTTAATATTAAACACCACGTCACTAATATTGCAAGGCACACTATTAAACACTCAATCATTTCTCTGTTTTCATAAGCACCATATTGTTGCCATCCACAACAGAACTTCCTTATTTCCCCCCACGACACCATTCAGAGCCAGATAGAACTGCAAGAATTGATCACCTAAACCAGTCGCCTCTAGAATCAATCTATCCATCCAAACCATCACTTGTTGCCACCCTAGACTTGAAAATGAGCACTAAAAAAAACAGATGGAATAATCTTCATGTAAATACCTTGATCTTGGAGGGAACCTTGGCTTCCCACATCAGCTCAAGGGGCTCCAATATCATCAAATCCACCACCTTTCCACCATCACGTGCTACCGATTCTCTTTAGTAAGATTGTACATAATAGTATTTGCCGTGATTTCTGAGCCATATGCACTCATCCTCGCACCCCAACTTTGGTTGAATTTCAGAAAGAATCACCATCAGAGTTGCTGCCTCGGCCTCAACATCCCCCACAATATCAGTTTCACCTATATCAAAAGGTATATACCACCTCCACACTCCCTCCTCCCACCATCCACAACTACTCACCATACCTCCTTATTCTTACTCACCTCATACAATAATGAAAACTGCTGGGTTAGAGTTCCATTACCTAACCATTTTATCTTCCAAAAAGCTATATTCTTTCCTTCCCCTAATATGTATCTTATCATCTCAAAAAATGAGTCTTCATTCCTTTCATCAGAGATTCCTTCCACCTCTAAATCCCTCCACCACAATGATTCCTTTGCTATAATCTTCTTTTCTCTACTCAAACCAAGGCAGCCTTGCACATTACCATACACATGCTCAAGCAATCCTGATCATAAAGCTTTTTTCTTATTGAGTATTCTCCACTTCCACTTTCCTAAAAGTGCCTTGTTAAATTTCCCCACACCCTTGATTCATAATCCACCTTTGCTCTTATTCATGCACATTGCTTTCCAACTCACCCATGTAAATGTGCCTGCCAAATAAATTTTCTCTGAATACTCCTAAACTGGACCATGTAAAAGTATTCCCACACATAGGTACATCCACCAGCTCCATATAATGAATAAACTCATTGAACTCCCTCATTTCAATTGAGTTAACTTGAGTACCACTGCCCACACGCTCTTATAATGCTCTAATACAGTTAAAATCTCCCACACCACCCACTGCCCAGACTCCAATCCTAATTTGAATTTCAGTAAACTTGCCCAGAATTCTCTTTTTAACACTATTTTACACGAAGAATACACATTAATGAGATAACAACGTTTACCTTCCAATATGCACCAACTCCTACAAATCCTTCTCCTTGAAAGTTGAAGCACGGTTGAATCACCCCTACTTGCCATATAATAATCAACCCCCTGACTTTCCAACTGTGTTTTTCCCTGACCATCCTATGTCTTTGTTCTTCCGCAACTTCTTAACTATGGTATCTTCTAACACCTGTATCTTTGCCTCCTGAATAAAACAGATATTTGCATTCCCATTATTTAGTAACCGATTGAACCTTGATTGCTTTATCGAATTACCGCATCCTCTAATCTTATATGATAATAAATTCATATTGACTTAATATTCTTCACCTTCTTAGACACCTTACTTTATTGATCTTTACTCTCCAATCTCGTGATTACTTATCTCCAATCTTAACAAGGCATTATAATTAAATGCATAAAAAATAAATTGTCTTTTCTATTTTAATTTCATTACTAACCTCTTAATATTTCATTATTCGCATTTCAAAATAATACTAATATGATGATGTGCATAAGGTATATTGTAACACCCCATAATTTCAGTTTTTTAATTTAATTTGGATTTAAATTAAATAATTGGAATTTTAGTATTTTATTTGGATTTAATTAGAAAATGATGGAATAAGAGCTATTGGGCTTATGGTGTGATGTTAGTGAAAGAGGGGTGCTAATTTGTTAGACCTTTTTACTAAGTTGTATTCATTTTTAATTTATTTTCATAAAATAAGAAAAGAGCCATTTTGGGGGAGAAAAAGGAAGAACACGTGAAAAGGGCAAGAGAAGAGAAAGAGGCAAGAACGTGAAACCGGAAGGAGAGCATTCAAGAAATTCATCGAGGTAAGGGGGACTCTTCCTTTTAGTATCTATTATGTGGTCTTAGGTAATAGGTAGATTGATGTATGGTTTGATTCAATTAGACATTTGGGATTGTTAGGTTTGGGTGTTCTAATTTGGATTGAATTGATGATAATTGTGTGAACTATTTGGTTAATAATGAGTTTAAATGATGTTTTGTGGTGTATGATTGAATGTATGACGATGATATGCCTGTATGTGATGTCTGGAATCATTTTTAGGTGAAAAGGATGTGAAATCGCAGGGTCTGTCGCAGACTTGGGGTTTGCTGAAATCGCAGGTCCGCTGAGCGGAGGTCCCAACGTAGTTCGCTTCTGTTGGACGTCGCTAGAGGTTCGCTAAGCGGAGGTCTGAAGGATTCGCTTCTGCCTCGCGTCGCTGAGCGAACCTTGCTGTGTGTGAATTTTTCTAAAACTTTAAAACGACGTATCTTTTGATCCGTGAATCATTTCTTAGTGTCGTTTTGGGCGTTGTGCAAGTAATTGAATGTTTTATATGATGGATGATGAATATGGGCAGTGGCCGACTTTATTTCTTTAAAACTCGATTTAATTACTTGATGAAAATTGAACATTGTGTGCATATGAGATAGATGTGACAATGTGTTTGATGTGATGATGAATTGGTTGTGATTGTTAGTATAATTGTCATGAATGCATGACTATTTGAATGATGTTAAAAACATGTACATACTTATTGGTGATGTGGTGTTGAGATGAGTTGTTCATCGTGATTCGGTGATGTTTATAAGTATGTTATGTGTGTTTCATTCGTTCATATGCATTTGATGATGGATCCCATTAATGAGTGGATCGTTGGTGGCTAATTCCCATTGTGTGTAGATTTTGTAAGCAGTCATCGTGTGCCCATGGGGGTGTGAGCGATGAGGATAGTCGTGTGCCCATGTGGGGTGTGAGCGACATTGAAGGGCAATATCGTAGAGAGAAGTCCTGTGAATGTGATTCACGAATTTTGGTACCACATGCATAGTGTCAGTTGTGTCATATGCATTTTATCATAACATGATTGTATGGATTTCTGTGTTTTGCATTGTAATCTATTATTGTGTGAATTGAAGAATAATATATGTGAATCTGAATATGTATAATTGGGTGAACGGTATATTATGATGCTTGTTGCTTATGAATTGCATAATATTTACTAATTGAGAATGAGACTCACCCTTACATGTTGTCATTTTCAGATTGAGGAGTAGCGGCATTAGTTCTCGGTGAGGATGACTCGTAGAGTTTATCCGTTTATGTTGGGTCGTGTCGGTCATGCTCTGATCTGTAACACTAGGGAACGATAGTTATAGAGTTTTAAGAGAATTCTCTATTTTATTTGGTGTTGGATTACGTTTCCATCTGGTTATGTTGAAGATGTTTCTTATTCCGCTGTGATAAACGTAATTGTGTTTTTGGTAAATCGTTAACTAATGAAGCATGACTTGACCATGATTGGTTTATTTATTTTTAAATAATTGTGGCACCCTTGTGTTTATGTTTTACTCTGATATATTTATTTAAAATTGCCGCAGGGTTTAGAAGGGTGTTACAATAGTGGTATCAGAGCATAGTCGGTCGCTGTGACCAGAGTCTTAGTGTCAGTCTTTCCCTTTGTATGCGACGAGTGTGAGTTATCACTGTCGATACTTTTGGTTCTAATGGAATTGTTTTGTGGATTAGCAGAACAATGGCTGGAAGAGGTGGAAGAAACGACGATGCAATTGCTGAGGCTCTGGGCTTGATTGCTGGTGTACTAGGAGGGAATGCCAATGGAGCTGGTATTGGTGCTGACATGCAGCTGAACAGTTTCCAGAGGAACAATCCTCCGTTGTTCAAGAGTACGCATGATCCTGAAGGTGCTTAGAAGTGGCTTAAGGAGATCGAGAGGATTTTCAGAGTCATCGATTGTGCTGAGAACCTAAAAGTGAGGTATGGTACTCATATGTTGTCTGAAGAGGCTGACGACTGGTGGATGGCTACTAGGGCTGAATTGGATGCTGATGGTGTAGTTATTTCCTGGGCTGTGTTTAAGAGAGAGTTTTTGAGGAGGTATTTTCTTGAAGACGTTCGAGGCAGGAAAGAAATCGAATTTTTGGAGCTGACTCAGGGTAACATGACGGTACCAGAGTATGCTTCGAAATCTGTTGAGTTGGAAGAGTACTACGTTCACTACAACAATGACGAGGCTAGTGAATTCTCAAAGTGCATCAAGTTTGAGAATGGTCTTCGTGATGAGATCAAGCAAGGAATCAGGTACCAGAGAATTCGGCGATTTGTCGATTTGGTGGACTTTCGTAGGATCTTCGAAGAGGATAACCTTAAGCTGAAGTCATCTCACTCTCGCGAGTTGGTTGACAAGAAAGGTAAGAAGCCTATGGATAGAGGTAAGCCATATGGTAGAGGAAATCCTAGAGCCGGGAATTGGAAGAGGCCTAGTGGGGGAGATTCTGGTGCTCCCGTTAGGTGCTACAACTATGGTGAGTGTCATACCTCAAAATTTGCCCAACATATTTATCCATATTTCAGTCCATCTGACTTTCAAATGCTCAAAGATATACAAGAAGGAAGCATGCAGTCTCTCTCCTAAACAACAGCCTCCAAATTAGGGTTTCTGATTTAATCAGGAGAAATCAACTTCTGATGCCTCAAGTGGACCACATGACCTCTCACATGCTTCAAAGGATCCTCGTGCCAAGTTGCAAGCTCTGATTCAAAAGATTGCTCATTCAATGGCCCAAACAATCAATAATCGACTAGTTAACCTAAAAGTCAAACTATGGTCAAATTACAGTCAAAGTTCTTGATTTTTGTAAACATTCTCATTTTGAAGTGTAATTCATCATTTGATCAAGGGTTGATCATGATTCATCAAGAAAAGGTCAAAAATCCACAAAAGTACAAAGTTGCTAAATTAGGGTTCCTAGACAAAAGTCAACTGAACTTTGACCTGCCATATATCTCTCATACTTTCTCATAAACTCCTCAACCAAAGCTCATTCTCAAGGAAATTTGATTCTCTACAACTTTGATGTTGGGCCCAAGGTCAAGAAATGCTTCCGCATAAGAGATATGAGCCAATATATCACAGGTCCTCCTAGAAGATCACAAAAAGCTATTTTTTGTCAGGAGCCATATCATCAAGATAAAATCTCCAAATGCAAAATATGTTCCAAAGTAGCTTGTAGAGGACATCTTGGGCCTTCCCAAAAGTCCTAGAACATATTCATACGACAAAAATTGAGGGAGTAATGGTCTTTTGAAGCTGGTCAATTTTGGTGAAATGCATGAAGTCAATATGAGCAAAATGGATTTGTTGAACAAATGGGCCTAAAGATTCTCATCTCAAAAATGATCATAAGCTTAATAAGGACCTCTAAAACCATTTTCATACTTCTATGATTCTTTTATTTTTATTTTATTTATTTATTTAGATTTTATTCAAATAAAAGCTAAATAAATTATGTAAAAAAACTAAAGTAAAGGAATCAATTTGCATGGTTTTTGTTTTGGTCAAATGAAGGTCTAATAAACACCTTGAGGGCCATGAAATGTCATTGGTGCATGACCATGGTTATTTTTATTTATTTTGATATTTATTCAATATAAATCAAAATAAGTTAAAATAAAATACCTAAGATTGGATTCAGCCGCGAGAACTTATTTTCCAAGCCAAAATAAAATCTGCAAATTAATAGGAACCATGTGAATGTGATTGGAAAGAAGTTGTGCCAAAAATAGCAAGAATATATTACTTTTTTTTCATCAAATTTCCATCCAACAAAGATTTGATTTCTTTCCCATATGGTTGCCCTAATTCACTCCCCTATATATACTTAACAAGATCAGACTAGAAGAGGAGGAAATTGTTGAAGAACACTAGGGTTTCCAAGCTTCCAAAATCAAAGAAAATAGGGTATGGATCATAATCTTTTCCAGCAAGTTTCAACAGCTCCTAAGCATTCGATCTTGTCCCTGAGTCTTCCAGGAACGCAACACAACCATTATTGAAGCTCTAAGCGTACCAGAACGTGCCCCTCGAACTGCACCGGCTGGGTAACGTTTTTGAAATTCAAATTTATAATTCACGCGTTTTTGATCAATGCTATGTGCTTATATTTGTTTGTATTGATGTTTAGAACGTTTTAGTACTATCATTTGTGAGTTTTGACGCAGGAATAAGGTATTACCATCGTTAGGGCAACTCGGTTGTCTTTTTCGAAACTCACTCTACAGGCTTTTTCAGGGCAATTGGGCACCACCATCGGATTCGCGGACCCCAAATTAGGGGGGTAGGGTAGTTTTGGCTCTTTTATTTTTGCTATTTTTCAGGCTGCAAAAACACACCATCGGAGAAGATGGTGGTTTCAACCACTCACGGCGGCGTTGACTGGCCTGCAAATGGCGTGGCACGAAGGAGACTTGCGATTGGTCTGTTCGAAAGTCCATGGACCCTCGAATGCACGCGCAAAAGCATGATTGGTTGGTCAAACATTAAAGACTCTCTCTCCAACTTTCATTGGCTCACACGCGAATCCCGGGACCCATCAGTTGACTGGCGTTTGAATCCATCATTTAAACTTGTTCTTATATTTATTATTTGGTATTTGATTTACTAACAAATTGAACCATGTAGCATGGTTGGCAGGTGGGAGTCCAATCAGTTTGGAGACCTGGGTTCGACCCCTGGTCATGACATTTATTTTTAATATTTGATTCACTCCCAGATCCGGTACAGTCGCCACATGACATTATAATACACGCTCAGATCTCAACCGTACGATCTCACATCTGAGCTAGATCCAAGGACGTACAAACTCTGTCTACCATGGACTTCAAAAGGCCAGCCTCACACAATCAGAGCTAAGTGCTCTTTATTTTTTTTATTTATTTTAATTACATAAATTTTTATTTGTTTATCTTCTATATTATAATTTCTTTTATTCATCTTTACCTATTTAACAAATTAGTTTTATACAAAAATTTTATAATTACTCATATTTAATCGAAAACTCGATTTCTTTATAACCCTTTAATTTTTATTTGTTCATACGCTTAATTAATTAAAATATTAAGGTTTAGCCTATAATTATCAAATTTTATTTTGGCTTATCTATCTGATCGAACTGTCGATTTCATCAACCTTTTAGGGTTTGCTCAACCCCATTTATTTATTTTATTTGCCTTTTGGGATAAAATAAATGAATCTTTAATGCACTGACATTTCTCTTCTTTGTGCCCAATTTTCAGGGTGAATCCAGATCCTTCAGATACGCGCCTACCAGATCGAAAAGCTAAGTCTTTAAATCTTTTATTTAATTTAATATCATTTTACTTTTATTTTTGTTTTATAGCTTGAATTAGGGTTTGCTTCAACCGCTAATGAATTTGTAATGCACTCACCCCCTATTATTTTCATTTTAATTTTCAGGGTCAATCGAAGGTTCGAGGGAGATCAAGGCATTCAATGTTTAAAACTAATTATTGATCCTTCTTATTCCGTTTGATAATTTCCCCCATCCCCGCAGGTGTTTATTGTAATAGCGTAGGAAATTTATCCTTCTGCCTTTAATTTCCGTATGATTTTAAATGCGTGGTTAGTAAATTAGGGAGTGCAAGATTATCAATCAAACGTTAGATCACTAACAATATAAGATTAAATATTCGAACTGAACCACGTGATTGGTGCACCCACACACCTTTAGGGTAATCCCTCTTGTTGTCTTATACTGTTGCCTTATGAATTGGTTGCCTTATTTCTGTTGCCTAAAAATAGTCAAGTCCCTCGATTCTGAGGATACCTAAAGCAATGTTGCCTGTTGCCTTCAAAGTTATTGAAACTCCCTCGGTGTTGCCTTATGAAAAGTGATTGTCCCTATTGCTAAGGTATCCTCGCATGATGCCTAAATTATCAAATGACTATTATATCCTTCCCTTAGGCTACCTGCCCTCTTTATGGCAAGGACAGTCTTATGGCGAATGATAACTCGATGACCCTTCAACATCCAATTGAAAGACTTCCTACCCTCTCATGGTATGGATGGATCCTTTCGCCTGAAAAGCTAAAAGAACAAATTTTAAAAACTTAGGGTAGTTGCTACTAATTGCTTGCTCTAACTTTCAAATTACTTTTCATACCTCTTTTCCAAATCAACTTCAAAACAAGGCTACGCTTATTTACAAGCTAAAGTACTTAACGAAATCTTTTTACTATTCACACACGACACTCTTTCAAACAATTCAAACAAAGTGAGCTAAGCAATTAAGAGCCCATGGATAACCATGGATAGAAAGGATGCCTTACACCTTCCCTTTGTATAACTTACCCCCCGAACTCAATCTCTTTCAAAAAGGTCTTTTTCTGTTCTTTTAGCCTTTCCCAAAATTGGATAAAATAAAAGTCGGTGGCGACTCTTGCTATCTGCAACATTTCGATAAAAAGTCAGTTCATCGTATTACAGTGAGACTGGGCCTAGAAGGAATGAGTGCAAGAGTGGAGAGAAGAAATGCTTCAAGTGTGGTAAGGCGGATCATCTTGCGTCTGATTGTAGGATGAATATCGTGACTTGCAACAATTGCGGCGAAGAGGGTCACATCAGTCCACACTGCACTAAACCGAAGAAGGATCAGACTGGTGGGAAGGTCTTTGCTTTGTCTGGGCCAGAGACTACTCCGGAAGATCATCTGATTAAAGGTACGTGTTTTATCCATGACACACCTTTATTGCCATTATTGATACTGGAGCGACTCATTCGTTCATTTCATTAGATTGTGCTAAACGATTGGGATTAGAAATATCTGTTATTCATGGAAGTATGATTATTGACACTCTTGCGTCAGGTTCAGTAACTACTTCTTCTGCTTGTTTGAACTGTCCTATTGACATATTTGGTAGAAAGTTTGGAATGGACTTAGTGTGCTTTCCTTTTAAACAACTTGACGTCATTTTGGGGATGAATTGGTTACAATTTAATCGAGTTCATATCAATTGTTTTACGAAGACGGTTATCTTTCCTAAAGAGGTTAGTGTTGAGGATTTGACAATGTCAGTCAAACAGATGAATTTAGCTGTCAATGATGGAGCGGTGGTATTTATGTTGTTCTCTTCAATGGAAGTGAAAGGGGGCGATAATACCGGTGAACTACGAGTAGTAAATGAGTATCCGGAAGTATTTCTAGAAGATGTTAGTGAGTTGCCACCTGAAAGAGAAGTGGAGTTCGCTATAGAATTGATTCCCGGAACTAGTCCTGTGTCGATGGCACCGTATCACATGTCGGCATCGGAATTGGTTGAACTGAAGAAACAGTTAGAGGAATTGTTGGAAAAGAAGTTTATTCGTCCTAGTGTGTCACCGTGGGGTGCGCCGGTACTGTTGGTTAAGAAGAAAGAAGGTTCAATGAGACTATGTGTTGATTATAGACAACTGAACAAGGTGACAATCAAGATTCGATACCCTTTGCCGAGGATTGATGATTTGATGGATCAGTTGGTTGGAGCTTGTGTGTTTAGCAAGATTGATCTGAGCTCTGGATATCACCAAATTCGTGTGAAAGCGGAAGATATTCAGAAGACGGCATTCTGAACGAGGTATGGACATTGTGAATATTCTGTTATGCCATTTGGTGTTACTAATGCACCTGGTGTTTTAATGGAGTATATGAACAGGATATTTCACCCGTATCTTGACAAGTTCGTGGTAGTGTTCATAGATGACATTCTAATTTACTCGAAGAGTGATGAAGAACATGCAGAGCATTTGAGAGTGGTATTAGAGTTATTGAAGGAGAAGAAGCTGTATGCGAAATTGTCTAAATGTGAATTTTGGTTTAAGGAAGTAAGTTTTCTTGGCCATGTAATTTCGAAGAATGGTATCGCGGTGGATCCTATGAAAGTAGAAGCCATATCTTAGTGGGAGACGCCAAAGAATGCTTCAGAGATTCGTAGTTTTCTTGGTCTGGCAGGTTACTATAGAAAGTTCATTGAGGGATTTTCGAAGTTGGCATTACCAATGACTAAGTTAAAAAGAAAAGGACAGGTATTTGTATGGGATTAAGAATGTGAAAAAGGTTTTCAAGAATTGAAGAAAAGATTGACGAGTGCTCCGATTTTAATTTTGCCTAATCCAGTGAAGTCTTTCAATGTGTACTGTGATGCTTCACTGATGGGTTTAGGTGGTGTGTTGATGCAAGATAAGAAGGTAGTAGCTTATGCTTCAAGACAGTTGAAAATTCATGAAAGGAATTATCCGACTCATGATTTAGAATTGGCGACTGTGGTGTTTGTGTTGAAATTGTGGAGACATTATCTTTATGGTTCTCGATTTGAGGTATTCAGTGATCATAAGAGTCTGAAGTATCTCTTCGATCAGAAGGAACTTAATATGAGACAGAGAAGATGGTTAGAATTTCTGAAGGACTATGATTTCGGTTTGAATTACCATCCCGGTAAAGCAAATGTTGTTGCTGATGCATTAAGCAGGAAGTCATTGCATATGTTTATGCTAATGGTGCGAGAATTGGATTTAATTGAGCAATTCCGAGATTTGAGTTTAGTATGCGAAAGTACTTCTAATAGTGTTAAGTTGGGGATGTTGAAGTTGACTAATAGTATCCTTGAGGAAATTAGAAACGGACAGAAATCTGACGTTGGCTTGGTGGATAAGTTGACATTGATTAACCAAGGTCAAGGAGGTGAATTCCGAATTGACGAGAATGGTGTTATAAGGTTTGGAGACCGAGTGTACCCGATGTTGCTGAGATCAGAAAGAGTATACTGGAAGAAGGACACCGAAGTGGATTGAGTATTCATCCTGGTGCTACCAAGATGTATCATGATTTGAAGAAGTTATTTTGGTGCCCTGGAATGAAGAAGGAAATTGCGGAGTTTGTTTATGCTTGTTTAATTTGTCAGAAGTCGAAAATTGAGCATCAGAAACCGTCTGGATTGATGGAACCGTTGTTTGTTCCGGATTGGAAGTGGGATGGAATTTCTATGGACTTTGTATCTAGTTTACCTAGAACGGTCAAGAATTGTGATTCTATTTGGGTTATTGTAGACCGGTTGTGTAATACGGTGAACTGACTTTATATTGAAATGTCGTGGTAAGCAAGAGTCGCCACCGACTTTTATTTTATCCAAATTAATCAGAAAGGCTAAAAGAACAGGAAAAAACCTTTTTAAAGAAAACTGAGTTCGGGGGGGTAATTATGCAAAGGGAAGGTGTAAGGCACCCTTCGCATCCATGGTTTTCCATGGGCTCTTAATTGCTTTGCTCTTTTTTCGTTCAAAAATGTAGAAGAAGTGAATACGGACTTTAGCTCGTAAATGAGCGTAGCCATATTGAAGGTTTATGAAAAAAAATATAGAAAAAGATTTTAGCCAGAGCAAGGCAATTAGGAGAAATTACCTTAATAATGTAGAAAAACAAGTCTTTTAGCCTTTCAGGGTGAAAGGGTCTATCCATGCCATAAGAGGGCAGGAAGCCTTTCATTTGGAAGTTGAAGGGTCGTCGCAATATCGTTCGCCATAAGACTGTCCCATGCCATAGAGAGGCAGGTAGTCTAAGGGAAGGATCAGAATAGCCTTTCGTTTAGGCAACCAGAGGATACCTCAGCCTTTCGTAGGCAACTTCCGAGGGTCGAGGTCATATTGGTGTATCGAAGGCAGCATCATTAGGGTCTTATGACCTTTGTATTTATCGAGGCAGCATGGCTGAGGTATCCTCGTATTCGAGGGACATGGCTATTCTGCAAAAACACAAGGCAACAGGCAACAAGGCAACAGGAAACAGGCAACAGGCAATAAAGAGGTTACCCCACAAGTGTGCGTGGGTGCAACAATCACGTGATTTGATTCAGATATTTATCTTATAATTAGTTATTCTAGGTTAATTACAAGCTTGCACTCCCTAGAATTACTAACCACAACAATTAATATTAACAATTAAAGCAATAATGGGGAAAGGGAAAATGAAACCAGCGGGGGGAAGGGAAAATGAAACCAGCGGGATAAACAGAGCAATAAGTCTGAACAAGTAATAATTAAGATCAGGGTTTAGGGTTACCGACTATTCGAAGCTTTGGCAATTGGCAAACCCTGAAAAGGTGGAAAAAAATAAGAAACAAGATATATGTGAGTGCACAATCAGTTCAGAAGTCAAACATGACTAACCCTAATCAATAAAAGTAAAAATACGAGAAAAGGGTACTTAGCTTCGATTAATGAAGGTTGATGGGTAAAGATTTTCCTTGAGCATTAAGCATTGACCCTGATCATTAAAGAATTGGCAAAAGAATAAAAGGAAGAAGTAAGTGTAGGAGGAGTTCATTGACGGTGGAAATTAAACCCTAATTAAATAAAATAACATGCAAAAATATTTAAATAAGAAAGGTTAGAAGTGTATTGGAAGAGCAACCCTGAAAAGAAGGCACAAAAAAACAAATATTTTCAGTGTATGGAATGATCGTCGTAAACCCTGATTAGGGTACGAGTTGAATAAGATAATGCAAACAACTTAATTAATTATCGATCTCGCGATCTAATTAATTAAATCGAGAAGAGAAAATAAAATCAGACACACAGGTATTTTTTATGAATTTTTTGGAATAAAAATAAAATATATATGAATTTTGAATAAATATAAATAATTAAATATAATTCAAATAAAAGAAATTAAATAAATATATAAATAAAATATTTTAAATGAAATAAATATAATATATAAATAAATAGATAAATAAAAAAATAAATATAATGTAATAATAAATATTAATTATAAAATAAATAAAAAGAAAGATAATAAGTATATATAAATTATTAATTATATAAAAAGATTTTAGAAAATAATATATATAATAGCTTTATTATAATTAAGAAAAGAAAATAATTAAAAACAATATATATATGTTAATATATAAAATAATATAAAGCTATGTAATAAAAAAATAAAATAAAAAAATAGAAAAAAACTTAGCTTGGATCTGGTGCTGCACGCGTGTGAGAGTCCATGGTGCGCCCTCACGTCTGGAAGCGTTGGATCAAAGGAGATCATGATCAGAGGGCTGGCTGGATGAGGGAGTATGGCATTGCATGCGTCTTAATGCACTGAATCACCCTAGGAGTCACAAAACCTGCGCGCGCAAAATCGTTTGAATCCAGCCAATCAGACTGCGCCGCACAATCATCTTCTTCACAAGGAAACCTGCAAAACATCTTTTACAGCGCTTTTTGGCTTGATGCGCTATAAAAGCCCTTATATACCACACCTGAAAAAATAGCGAATACGACCAAAGTGCTATAGAAATTTGGCGCACCCCTACCAATAGATTCGTCTGGTTCTTGCGAACATGGCTATGGCATTGATTAGCCCTAATTTTACCTGTGCTATAAAACCCCAAATTGGAGCTTCGAGCCCTAACATGGCATCATGTTCATACTAGCATCAAATCGTAAAAACTTTCCAGAATCGGTCACTAGGATATACTAAACATAGATATGCAATTAAATACGACTAGTAATGCTTGTATGATGCAAATCGAACCAAGTTTAGAATTGACAAACCGTGGCAAATAGGAGACGATTCCTGGTGCTCTGGAATTTGAGAATGATGGAGAATCGTTCAGTGATGACCAGGGAAGGTATTGGAATCACTCACAAACCTTGAATTCGCCTAGAACTCCAAATTGAATCTTGAAATTTTTACTCTTTTTTGAACTCGGGTTAGAGGCTCTTGGATGCAGAAAATCGTAACCCTAGCATCTGGCTTTGTTCATGTACTTATAGAGGAGAGATTAGGTCAACAAAACTGATTTGAATCTTTGTAAATCTTTGATTTGCAATTTAAGAAAATATGATTGAAATTTAGTTATGGAACTTCCTAATTTTGGCCAATTTCAATCTTTTTCCACCACTTTGCTCTTGCACGAAATTTGTAATGAATATTGAATATATTTGATGATTAATGATGATTGAAATTGAAGAGAAAACAAATCTTTTCAATTTTTCTTCCAATATTAATTAAATATATGATTTAAATGAATAAAAAATTTAAATAAAAATCAAATATTCATCACATTTTCGTGGCCTTAAGATTAGAGATTCTAGATGACTTGTTTTGCAAGGTTGGATCTTAAACTCA
This sequence comes from Vicia villosa, assembly GCF_029867415.1. Lineage (NCBI taxonomy): Eukaryota > Viridiplantae > Streptophyta > Magnoliopsida > Fabales > Fabaceae > Vicia > Vicia villosa. The sequence goes on along the minus strand of NW_026705160.1, from coordinate 603,677 downwards.
TGGGCCTCTTTGCAAAAATATCCAAATTCTTTCACATTTTTCCCTCCAAAATAGCCAACTTTGACAAGGCCCATCTCTCTCAATTTTTGAGGTATGGAAGTGTTCTAGGACTTTTTAGAAACCTTAGAGAGTCCTCTAACCAGTGTCTTTTGACTCATATCAAAATTATTTTCCATGCTCTTTATATATCCTTTTGAAAATAGTGACTTTTTGTTGACTTTTGAAAAGGATCTGTAGTGTTTTGGTCCATATCTCTCAAATGGAGTATTTTTAGACTTGGCATGTGAGAGACAAATTTGTAGAGAGTTCAATTTCCTTCAAAATGAGCTTTGGATGGACAATTTCTGATGTTCCATGTGAGAGTTATGGCTGGTCAAAGTTCAGTTGACTTTCTCCTATACAAACCCTAATTTAGAAACTTTTTGATTTGTTGATTTTTGATCTTTCCTTGATGAACCATGATCAATTATTGATCAAATGGTTAATGATACTTCCATATGAGGATCTTGATGAAAAATCAGGAGTTTTGACTTTACTTTGACCACAGTTGACTTTTAGGTCAACCCAGTCGACTGTTGCCTTTCTGAACATTTGAGTGATCAATCCTTTGAGCTGAGACTTGATACTTGTCATAGAGGTCATGTGAGATATATTGAGCCATATGGGATGTCTTGGAGCCATTGATTCATTGATTCTTCCTCAGAACAACCAAACCCTAGTTTTTTAGCCTTGTTTAGGAGAGTGTGTCTTGGAGCTTTGTGTATTGATTTGAATTTGAATAGGAGAAATAGTATGGGAAAATTTTGGGGTATGACAGCTGCCCCTGTTCAATTTTCTTAAACCTGGAGATGTAGAGTGGTTTGTATGCCAATCGGAATCTGAAGGTGGAAGATGATTGAACACTAGAATACCGAGAAATTTGCCTTCGTGGGGGATGGGCTTGAAGATGCCATCGAGCTTGATAGAATTGAGAACCAGAATACATCGTATGTTAGATCATTTCTGGAGAATAGATTGAGTTATGTGTTTGACTTAATTTAGTTCGCATCAGCAGATGATGTCTGGAAAACCATATGTTAGGTCGGAGGATATGTCGTACGTTAGATCAAATCCGATTGCATCCTTAAATGTCTAGAAAACCGTGCGTTAGGTCAATGAATAAGTCGTGTGTTAGACTAATCTCAATTGCATCCTCAGATGTCTGGAAAACCGTGCGTCAGGTCGAAGGATAAGTCATGCGTTAGACTACTCCCAATTGCATCCTCAGATGTCTGGAAAACCGTGCGTTAGGTTGATGAATAAGTCGTGCGTTAGACTAATTTCAATTGCATCCTCAGATGTCTAGAAAACCGTGCGTTAGGTCATGGAGTGAGTCTTGTGTTAGACTAAACCCAATTTGCATCCGTAGATGTCTGGAATACCATGCGTTAGGCGTTGTTTGGAATAAGATTCGAATCTTCGTAACGTACCTGTCAAATATTGTTAGTATCTATGCAATGTTATGATGCATGAGCTACGTGTTTCTCAAAATAAATGAGGAACATGCATGTGATTATGTATGCGATGTATGAGTATGTTCATGACTTTATGATGTATGACTATGACTTGTGCTTCTTTGATCGTCTTGATTGAGAGGATAGATCTTTCTGTTGTTGATCTTTTCTTGGAAGTGCGTCATCGGGGATTTATGATTTTGCTTGGGGATGAACAGTAACTTGATGTACCCTGATTGGGGATGAGAGATGTCGGAGAACTGGTAGTGTTGAAGATATAATTCTCTGTTGGGGAGCTATGTCTTTTGTTGAGAGTATTTGAAGATATCTTCTTAGTGAGTACTCTGTGGGGATTTCTTCAGACTGTTGACTTTGAAGGAGGACTTCTGGATTACTTTAGACATTGTCTCTTTGCCTTTCCTATCTAATGAACTAATAGATATTTTTTTTACGAAAGAAAAGATAGATGATAATCATGTTCATATGCATATGTTCATTCAAAATTATCATTGGACGTTTGCGTATTCGAAAAAGAAAAGGGAAACTTGAAATAGAGAAGATAACTTGTATTAAGAAAGCCATGAATAGGCAAAATAAAGAACATATTGTGTGTTTTTGAAAAAGGTACAGAATAAAACAAAAGAAAAATAGCTATGTGGAAACAATCCTATTAAGTTTCAATTCTGCTATTGCTATTATGTCTTCGAGCATCTCATCCCTTGCTTGTTGGAGAAAGACGATTGAATCGATCCGAGCCCTTCGAACTTGACGTTGTAAGTATAACTGACTGATGAATAACGTGAACGAGACATAGCCGTACGCTTAATCCTTAACTTTTGCCTAGGCCGCCTTTTCAGGTTTTCGACCTACCAGGATACACTTTTTTGCCCAAGTCGCCCTTTGGGGTTTTCAACTTGACGGGTGTACATTTTTTTTATATATATCCCTAACTTTTGCCCAAACCCTTTTGGTTTGTCGTGATGCCCTTACTTTTGCCTAGGTACGTCGACCTAGCGGGTCTTATTTATGCGTAGTATTTTTTGACTATGTCAGCGTTCACGGGATGCGGAAAGTCTTCGCCATCCATGGTAGTGAGTATCATTGCTCCTCTAGAGAATATTTTCTTGATTACGAATGGTCCTTCATATGTGGGCGTCCACTTGCCCCTAGGATCACCTTGTGGAAGAATAATCCTCTTTATAACCAGGTCACCAGTCTGATAAACTTATTGTTTGACTCTTTTGTTAAATGCCTTGATCATACGCTTCTGATATAATTGTCCATGACAAACAGCCGCAAGCCTCTTTTCGTCAATCAGGTTTATCTGATCCAGTCGAGTCTGAATCCATTCGTCTTTGTCTAACTCTGCCTCTTTCATGATCCTCAAAGATGGAATCTGAACTTCAATTGGTAACACAGCTTCCATACCATAGACTAATGAGAACGGGGTTGCCCCAGTTGATGTACGTGCGGAGGTACGGTAACCATGAAGAGCAAATGGTAACATTTCATGCCAATCCTTGTAAGTCACAGTCATTTTCTGCACAATCTTCTTTATATTTTTGTTGGCGGCCTCCACAACGCCATTCATATTCGGTCTATAAGGAGAAGAGTTGTGGTGTTTGATATTGAATTGCGTGCAGAGCTCGGTAATCATCATGTTATTCAAATTGGTACCATTATAAGTGATAATCCTCTCAGGGACGCCATACCGACAGATGAGATTGTGTTTAATGAATCGAGCCACCACATTCTTGGTAACGGAGGCGAATGAAGCAGCCTCTACCCATTTGGTAAAGTAATTAATAGCCACTAGGATGAAACAGTGTCCATTGGAAGCGGTAGGTTTAATTTCTCCGATCATATCAATGCCCCACATTGCAAAAGGCCAAGGTGCAGTCAGAACATTTAGAGGAACAGGAGGTACGTGTACTTTGTCAACGTATATCTGACATTTATGGCAAGTTCTTGAATGTTGGTGACAATCAGTTTCCATAGTGGACCAATAGTATCCGGCTCTTAGAATCTTTTTAGCCATAGTGTGTCCACTAGAATGATTTCCAAAGGTACCATCATGCATATCTTCCATGATCTCTTCTGCCTCTTTCTTGTTCACACAGCGAAGCAAAGTTGAATCGTGGTTTCGCTTGTATAAGGTTCCATTGCTCAGAAAGAACTTGGATG